>NC_051861.1:78534576-78572076 GCF_015732765.1 Culex quinquefasciatus | reverse complement strand
CCTCTTCGTTTTTTTTCAGATTCGGTAAGGGGGCTCGATCTAGGGAAAACTCTCGTCTCTGACACCGTCGGAGGTAATAAATTTAGAGTAACGCCATAAACATCATGTTGGGATTACTTTGCCAGCAGTCCGGACTTGAGCCGGGCATCCACCACCCTATCCTTGCGGCAATACCTACTTTAGTGGATTGGTTGAGTCAGGTTAGGGTTGCTGCAGCAGCAGCGGCATCCTAGGGAGGGAGGGAGCAAGGGGTGGTGTGAAATCAGGTAGAAGATATTTTCTGAAAAAGCAACTTTCAAGATCTTTTATCATTTTATTATTTTGTTTCAATGCGAAAATAAAAAAAAAATAGAGTGAAAGTTTTCAATTCATTAATTAATTCAATGTTTCAAATCAAATTTTACACTTTTAGCCTTAGCACGACTCCTACACCTGGACTGAGCTAACGACCTAACCTCTAGGTTAGACCGGGGCCAACATTTACTTCCCCGTCCGACGGAAGGCGTGTTCAGACAAATCTCGTTTCGGAAAATGCCACCGGGACCTACTGGGATCGAACTCAGGCCGACTGGATGAGAGGCAATCACGCTTACCCCTACACGACAAGTCCCGGTTTTAAAAATAACATTAAGTTCTCGAAATAAAACTAAAATTTAAGGGATTGACGAACCCCGCCTTGTTGGAACTGCCCTCAAAATATGGCTTTTTGCGAATTTTGTGAAAAATCTCCTTTGCCTTTCTTACTAAAGAATGGTATAGGTTTAACTTTATGGCTGGACGTCATTTTCATCTTCGTAAATAAGACGATACAGCATGAATATTAATCGGAAAAATCGCCAAAAAAAATCACTGCGTTGATTTTCGACACTTCGTCGCCAAGTCGACAAGTTGCCAAGTTGAGCATCGAATACTGGCGCGAGAATGCTGGCGCATTTATGTTTTGGCTCGACTTATACTCGTTTTGTAGTAGCTTTTCTACCGATGTTTCCTTCAACATGTAAGATATCGTAGCTTTTCGGTTTCTTTTGCCCTGTCCGTTTTAGCATAACTGTCCAATGTTTATGCAAAAACTTGTGTGACATAGGACATTCATCCGGCTACAAACAATTTGTTTCCCGTGTGCTCCTAAAATCGCCTTTAAGTAGGCTTCATTTTGTCGTGATTTCGTAAGTTTATTTAACATAGTGCATTGGATTCCAATAGGAGCTTTCGAAGCTTCAAAGCTTTATATCGTTTTCAAAGTTTTCAATGCTCGCGACGCCAATGGCTATCTACCTAAGGTATTGCGATTGTGTGTGTAGTGGTGCGGTTCACTTTAGTAGATGCTGAATGGCAAGCTTCCCACTGTGCGGTTAACTCGGTTTTGCTTTGCGCCTGCTTTGTTCGGTTTTTGGGCTCGTACCAAAACCATAAAACCAAAACCGCGGTCTGCGTCGTTACTGGCGCATGGGAAGCTTGCCATGCTTGCGTTTGTCATAAACGCTTGTTTCATTAAGAATTTGTACGATTAAAAATATTCTATTGGTGAAAATTGCGTTTTCAATTTCTTTTAGAAAACACATCATTAAAAATACCTTGGTTTCATCATTAAATTTTTTTTTGTATCAAGTCGATGTTATGAATTGAAAAAAGTTATATTCTTTAGTAAGAAAGGCTCTATCTCACCCCTGGTGGGGTTAAATTTTTCGAGGAACTCGAGACCTACACAGGTCGCAAAAGGTTGATCCAGGGTTTCAAATAATCACTAATTTGTTTGAAAATGAAAAATTAATTGCTTTACAATGTATTCGAAAGAGTGGTTTGCTAAGTTATTTAGAATAAAATATGTGTGTATTTCTTTTGTAAACATAAAGAAAGTAAAAGCATTATACACACAAGCTTCATAAATAATTATAAAGACGGCAAAATGCAAATATTTTTCAAAGTTTTTATCCCTCGGCTCTGGTCGGGATCGAGAAGGGAGGGGAAAAAAATATATACAATTTAAAATAACGAACCCTACTCTCAACATTTGAATTACTTTAAAAGGAACTATTATGGTTAGCTATAATAGCCTTCTTAGATTAGTTTGATTTTTTTCAGGTCTTTTGCAAATTACTGTAAAAATTTATATTTTTAAAATCCCAATATCTTTTTGAATCAGTCTCCTACACCCATACTCCCATACACCCAACTGGGGATTGTCAGATTTTGCTGCAAATCTGTTTAAAAAATATATCAGAAAATGCATGAAATTTGTCCTCATGCATTATCTGCAGCAAGGCGATATGACATTTCTGCCCGCCTTTGATGGCGAGCAGATTCGAGCAGTTTTGTTTGTATTGGTGATACTTTTTTTGGCAGCTGGTGATACGCATACAACGAAAGATACTTGCATGTGTTAGTGAGAAGCAAAATTCCAAACCTTCTTCTTTTTAGTGGATTTTTCTTGCTGTAATGTTTCGGGATTGTAAATAAAACTGTTCAGTGGAAATATTCAAAACAAACCTTTATTTGCACGTTTTTGAAGAAAATTGGGCTTTTATGCTTTGATGCTTTCTTGATCCTCGAGGACGAACTAACCAGACGGTCGAGGTCATCATTCGGCGCAATCGCGTGTTTCGGGTTCCGTTGGAAAAACCTGGAAAGAAGGGGGTGGGAATGTTATAGGTGCTCAATGTTTATGTTCAAATTACTCACCAACCAGCCAGGCCGGGTTGAACAAGACGGCAAGCCGGAAAACCGGATGCTACCCATCAGCGGGATCCGGCTAAAACGGGGAGATGCTTTCAGCGGTGCACGGATTTGTTCGGCGCTCGCTCGGCCGGATCAGCACGCGTTGGTTTAGCTTTCCGACGTCCGGAAGGAAGTGCTCCTTGGCCTAAATCGAAAGAAAAAAAAAGTAAACAAACACTGAGTTTTTGTTGTTGCAAGAGCGTAAACAAACCTGGCTCTGGATTAGTGAACGACCAGCGTATTTTCAGCAGATTAACTTGAGTACGGCCACCGGAGCAGCTCACGATGCCTGAAAGACGCGGCCAGCAGGTGCTCGATCGGTCTGAGTAGCGTTGCACAATGTTCCCCACGTCCGAAACGAGTTGGCCGGCGTGCACGGAACCTTCAGCGCGTGCTCGATCGGCCAGGGAAACACGCGGTGCAAAAAATACTCACGTCTGCCAGGAGTTGGCCAACGTGCTCGGATTCTTCAGCGTGTGCTCGTTCTACCTGGAAGCGTTGCGCAATGTTTCCCCCGTCCGGAAGGAGTTGGCCAGCGTGCACGGACTCGTCAGCGGGTGCTCGATCGGCCTGGAAGCGTTGGGCAATGTTTCCCACGTCCGAAACGAGTTGGCCGGCGTGCACGGAACCTTCAGCGGGTGCTCGATCGGCCAGGGAGACACGCGGTGCAAAAAATACTCACGTCCGCCAGGAGTTGGCTAGCGTGCGAATTCTTCAGCGCTCGTTCTGCCTGGAAGCGTTGCGCAATGTTTCCCCCGTCCGGAAGGAGTTTGTCAGCGTGCACGGATTCTTCAGCCGGTGCTCGTTCGGCCAGAGACACGCGGTGCACAAGTTACCCGCGTCCGCAAGGAGTTGGCCAGCGCGCAAGAACTCGTCAGCGGGAGCTAGATTGGCCAGAGACTGGACTAGTAAAAAACGACTTGTACAACAAAACCAAATAAAATATAACTAATAAAACACAAAAAATGAACAAGATTAAACGTGAGCGATTTTCAGAACGCTTACTCGCCAACGCGGTTTGACAAAGAATGAGAAAATGGTGGACCGATCTCACGCACACTAGCGCAAAAGCTTCAAATCACGTATCTATATATGAAACTGCTCGAATCATGACAGCGTGAAATCAGGCGGGCAGAGTTGCATTACCCGTGTAACGCATTTTTTGTCAGAAAATATAACATTTTTTGATATAAATCGGGTATGACAGAAATTGAGCTAAATCCGACTTTTGGGTGTAGGTCCGATGGCACTCAATAGCACTTCACCACATTTTGAGATGATTGCCTACGTAAACCGGCAGAGTGAATCTTTGCTCACTGTGCATCAAAACAAGCTTTAGTTCGATGCTTTTAATAATCGTTGTTCACTATGCAGTTTGGATTAGCAAAAAATTTATAGTGATTTGAATATCAAAAAAATTTCAAGTGCTAAATGTGCTATTTAGCACTCAAATAGCATTTCATCACTAAAACTAGCGAATAAGTGAAGTTAAAGGTTTCGGTCGTTCAGAACCTCATAGTGCAATGAAAAAAACGTTACTTAATCCACCTTTAGGTGGTTGGTGCCTTCCTCACATTCATAAAGACAATTCATTCAGTAAAAATAGCAACATTCCCCCTTAACATGTTTAACAAATCAACTTTATTACTCACTTATTTAGGTTCGCAGACCTTTAATATTTCTGGCTCATCGGCAAGGTCTGATAAAAAACCTATTCAATGATAGTTCTCATGGATGTTTCAGTAAATATTTCTATCACAATATCTGAAATCCGACCTTCAAAAAGTGTTTAAATAACACTTAAGTGCTAATAACTTTTAATAGGGTTGTCAGATCTTCGATGTTTTAGGTTCATTTGAAAGGTCTTTCGATTATCTAACTAACGATGGGTCGCATGATGGACCCGGAAATAATTTTTATTGAAATATCTGAGATTCAACATCCAAAAAGTGTATAAATAACACTTAAGTGCTAATAACTTTCGGTAGGGTTGTCAGATTTTCGATGTTTAAAACTCATTTGAAAGGTATTTCAATTATCTAACTAACGATAGGTTGTATAAGGGACCCGGACATCATTTTCATTCAAATATCTGAGATCCGGCCTCCAAAAAGTGTATAAATAACACTTAAGTGCTAATAACTTTCGATAGGATTGTCAGATCTTCAATGTTTTGGACTCATTGGAAAGGTCTTTTAAATACCTTTCGGAAAATGTATAAAATGATAGGTTTTCTTGCAAAACCACCCTTTTTACAATCTTCCAGACATACGCCAAAATCGTTTTTTAGCATAACTTTTGAAGTTCTTAACAAAATTTGCTGATTTTAAATAGAGACCTATGGGACCCCAAGACGGATCAAATGAGACTAATACGGTCAAAATCCGTTCATCCAGTCCGGAGATAATCGAGTGACATTTTTTTGTCAACCCACTTACACACATCCACACAGACATTTATTTATTTATTTATTTATTTAACAAACATACGTATTTATTTAACAAACATACGTATACGTATTTATCAAACATACGTAGACTACATGATCGTTGCTTAGTTTCTAATTACAAGGGGGGAACATCTATCTTTGATTGTAGAACTGTTTTTTCATGGTGGATTTTGTCATTGTGAAATCGATTATGTTATTATATTTGTTATAAGTTTCCATCATTCTATTCATGGGCCCGTGTTTAGCGTAGTCAGTTCTGTGAAAATGCAATGCGAATGGCTCACGTGCTCTCAATACGCGTGTGGGTTCATAGAAATTTAATGTTTGTAACAACTCTGGAGAATTAATTCGGTTTGCAATTAGATCATTTACGAACGAAAGAGAAGCGAATTCACGACGCTTTACAAGTGTTTCTAAGCTTATTAACATACAGCGTGCAATATACGAAGGAAGGGGAAACACTGTCCACCCTAGTTTACGAAGAGCAAATAGTAAAAATTGTTTTTGCACTGATTCAATACGGGTTTCGTGTGTTTTGATGTGTGGACTCCACACGACGCTACAATATTCAAGAATAGAGCGAACATAAGCTATGAACAATGTTTTCAATGTATAGGGGTCCTTAAAGTTATAACTGAATCGTTTTATGAAGTTGAGCATATTAGTTGCTTTGAATACCATCGTGTTGTAATGTTCGATGAAAGTCATTTTAGAATCAAGTATGACTCCTAAATCTCTAACATTTGAACAGGTTTCAACTATCTGGTTGTCTAGTTTTACGTTTATATTTGGCTTATTTATTTTTCTGCTGAACAAGATCGATGTACACTTTTAATGTTAAGTTGTAAAGGCTACGACAGCACCATTCAAAGAATATGTTGATTTCGTTCTGGAATCTTGAAGCGTCAGTTTCGTCTTTAATTTTCATAAACAATTTCATGTCATCTGCGTAAATCGAAACGTTGATATGCTTAAATATAAAGGATACATCATTTACGTAAAGAATAAAAAGCTCAGAACATGATTCTGAGTCGATATGTATACGTGAAGGTGGGTCTACGAGGTCAAATTAATAAGTTCATTTTTCAAGTGATTTTATAGCCTTTCCTCAGTAATGTGGGTCTCGTGGCGCAGGGGTAGCGGCTTCGGCTGCCGATCCCGATGATGCTATGAGACGCGGGTTCGATTCCCGCCTTATCCACTGAGCTTCTATCGGATGGTGAAGTAAAACGTCGGTCCCGGTTTCTCCTGTCTCGTCAGAGGCGCTGGAGCAGAAATCCCACGTTAGAGGAAGGCCATGCCCAGGGGGGCGTAGTGCCAATAGTTTCGTTTTTCAGTAAGGTGAGGAAGGCAAAAACATACTATAGGCAAAACACAAAATGATATGGTGCCTTTTCCAAGCCATGGCCTTAAAAAAACTGTCAAGTGCTATTGAGTGCCATTGCACGTCTGCATAGGTCAAAAGATAAGTAATTACATGGACTATAAGCCTACGGAATTATCTTGTTGGCCAATCCCTGTTTTTTTGCCTTCCTCACTGAGGTAGGGCTATAATCCTGCTCTAAAATTGAACTTTTTATTTAAAGCTCGAAAACCCACCATGATGTATACATATCGACTCAGAATCGAAAACTGAACAAATGTCTGTGTGTATGTGTGTGTGTATGTGTGTGTGTATGTGTGTGTGTGTGTATGTGTGTGTGTATGTGTGTGTGTATGTGTGTGAGTATGTGTGTGTGTATGTGACCAATAATGTCACGCAGTTTTCTCAGCACTGGCTGAACCGATTTTGACCAAACCAAATGCATTCGACTTGGTTTAGGGTCCCATACGGTGCTATTAAATTGTTTGAAGTTACGATAAGTAGTTCAAAAGTTATGTATAAAAATGTGTTTTCGCATATTTTTGGAAGTTGAATAAATGGCAGTAAACTGAACCAAACATCATCATTATATACATCGTTGAATAGGTAATTGAAAGACCTTTCCAACGAGTCCAAAACATTGAAGATCTGGCAACCCTGTCTCGAGTTCTGACCACTTTAGTGATATTTATGTACTTTTTTGTAGCCGGATCTCACTTTAATGTATGTAAACAATGTCCGGATCTATCATCCGACCCATCGTTGGTTAGGTAATCGAAAGACCTTCCCAACGAGTCTAAAACATTGAAGATCTGGCAACCCTGTCTCGAGTTCTGACCACTTAAGTGATATTTATGTACTTTTTTGTAGCCGGATCTCACTTAAATGTATGTAAACAATGTCCGGATCCATCATCCGACCCATCGTTGGTTAGTCTCTTTTTTTTAGCCGGATCTCACTTAAATGTATGTAAACAATGTCCGGATCCATCATCCGACCCAGCGTTGGTTAGGTAATCGAAAGACCTTTCCAACGAGTCTAAAACATTGAAGATCTGGCAACCCTGTCTCGAGTTCTGACCATTTAAGTGATATTTATGTACTTTTTTGTAGCCGGATCTCACTTAAATGTATGTAAACAATGTCCGGATCCATCATCCAACTCATCGTTGATTAGGTAATCGAAAGACCTTTCCAACGAGTCTAAAACATTGAAGATCTGGCAACCCTGTCTCGAGTTCTGACCACTTTAGTGATATTTATGTACTTTTTTGTAGCCGGATCTCACTTAAATGTATGTAAACAATGTCCGGATCCATCATCCGACCCATCGTTGGTTAGTCTCTTTTTTTTAGCCGGATCTCACTTAAATGTATGTAAACAACGTCCGGATCCATCATCCGACCCATCGTTGGTTAGGTAATCGAAAGACCTTCCCAACGAGTCTAAAACATTGAAGATCTGGCAACCCTGTCTCGAGTTCTGACCACTTTAGTGATATTTATGTACTTTTTTGTAGCCGGATCTCACTTAAATGTATGTAAACAATGTCCGGATCCATCATCCGACCCAGCGTTGGTTAGGTAATCGAAAGACCTCACCAACGAGTCTAAAACATTGAAGATCTGGCAACCTTGTTTCGAGTTCTGACCACTTTGGGAATTTATGTACCTTTTTTGTAGCCGGATCTCACTTAAATGTATGTAAACAATGTCCGGATCCATCATCCGACCCATCGTTGGTTAGGTAATCGAAAGACCTTTCCAACGAGTCTAAAACATTGAAGATCTGGCAACCCTGTCTCGAGTTCTGACCACTTTAGTGATATTTATGTACTTTTTTGTAGCCGGATCTCACTTAAATGTATGTAAACAATGTCCGGATCCATCATCCGACCCATTGTTGGTTAGGTAATCGAAAGACCTCACCAACGAGTCTAAAATATTGAAGATCAGGTAACCCTGCCTCAAGCTATGACCACCTAAGATGCCACTTATGAGCCCTTGAGTAATATGTGTGTTTTTTGTATTCCGAAACTTAACGAAATTAGACGAAATTTGTGTCCAAACCCATTTTTGGAAAAAAGTGAGGAAGGCACCAACCACATAGGTGGATTAAGTTAGTTTTTTTCATATATTTACGATTTTTCTATAACAATTTTTTTAAAACGTCAACTTTTGCCCTGTAGAAGAAATTTCACGTATGTTTGAAGTATTTGAGTCGTAAATTTGATTTTAAAAAAGAATTAAATAAAACATTTCTGAAAAAAGTTTGATTAACCTTGTGATCTATATGTCAAATGCTGTATCAAGTAGGTGAATATCTGTTTTACCCTTTATCCGACAAAATGTTGAAAATTATTTAAATTCATTCTAAATGGATTTATTTTTCAAGCAAATTATTTTTTTAACTAACCTCCGTGAAATTTCCCGAGGATTCCGAATATGTAAAAATTGAGCCCAAAAAGTGCCGTCTTCTTGGGCTACAGAGCAGAAGTTAACATTGTAAAAAGTTTGTTATAGAAAAATCGTAAATCCATGAGAAATATAGCGATTGGCCAAAAAGTTAATTCTGTAGGCTTATAGCCCATGAAATTCCCTAACATTTGACCTACGAGTATGGGTGTTGGAGGCTGTTGCAAAAAGATATTAAGGTTTAAAAAATATTTATTTTTAACAGTAATTTGCAAAAGCTATGAGTAAAAGTCAAACCAGTCTGGGAAGTCTATAGCTCATTTTTAATTGCTCAAAAGACCTTTTGAATGCATCTAAGAGAGTTAGAATTGATAAAGTTTTACGTAAATTCGAGATCATATGATTTTTCATGTTTTTTTTTTACCTCAAACTTCAATGCCCGTTTTACCCCACTTCCCTTTGTCGTAAACCTCATATTTGGCATGAGTTCATCTCATGTATAGACAAACAAACGCTGAAAGTTTCATCCAAATCGGAGCACCTCGATACGACCTCTAGAACAAACCGAGCAAAATCTACAAATACTGTCTCTTAAAATGTATTTTATAATAATTCAGTTGTTTTGCAATCATTAGTTCTCAAAAAATGTAAAATGTAATGAAAATAAAATAATAGAAACAACATTTTCAGATTTTAAAACAACCCCAAACATGCTATATTGATTCGAAACGCAGTGAAATGCATTTTTAATTGATTTCAAGTAATTTCACTTAAATTTCCATTGAAAATTTGTTTTTTTGTCCCCTGATTTTTTTGTGGCGACTTTGAACGAAGGGGGGGGGGGGGTTCAATAACTTTATACCAGCTTAAAATCCAAAGCCTATCAGAAAATTGGCAGTACAAACTATTTAAAAATTATATTTTTGTTATCGTGTTACTTATTTGAAAATGAATAAAAAAAATACTTCACAAAATTAAATCAATTTTTTTAAAATATGCTTCTACCAATATTTCGAAAAAAAAAACAATATCTTCAGATTTAATGAAAATGAAATAGTAGTCGCACGCTCTACGGCCACAATCGACCAATTGACAGGTGTTGCCGCTTTTTCAACGAGGTGTCCAACGAGTTCTCACCTGGCCTGCCGAGGAAGAATTTTAAGCTGAAAATCATCAATCTGTGATATATTTGTTGTCAATGTTTTGTATGATTTTATTTTTTAAGTTTAGTTTTAAGGTATTCAGTCTGTGCGATTAACTCGAAGACGGTGTAATAATAATAATAATAATAATAAATAAAAAAAATAATAATAAATAATATTTAACAAGCTGCAGAAAGAGGATTTTTTCAGCACGAGTCGTACATTTATCCAACGAGGTTCACCGAGTTGGATAAATACGAAGAGTGTTGAAAAAATCAAGTTTTGCAACGAGTTCCATACAACTTTTTTTTCGAACAGGTTGGATGCTGGTGTCGGACCAGACTTTCCGACGGTTTCCTCCAAAAGCATCATGGTAGAAGGGACGAGTGTTTCAGCTGTCGTAAACATTCGAATTTGAATAGATTTCGCTGCACAAGCTGCCTCGTCGTTCCTAGCAAAACTTCTGGGCGCCAAGATAGAAACGGGTTTTGGGAAAGGGATCTTTTTTGTGGGGGGGGGTTTGCTTCAGGTAAATGTTTGCAAACGGTTAATAAATCAGTGTTACTTAGTCTGGTGTAAGGTAACAAAGAAGTTAGGTTATTGAATTTAGGAGCTGGTTGAAATAGTTTTTGAAGCTTGTTTAGAATTTAACCCTTAACTGAATTTTCCCTCAGTAAAAAAGGAGACAAAGCAACCGAAAAATCAGCATTGCTAAATTCAGTTTTTTTAAATCTTTAAACAGTATGTTGAAACAAATGCTTAAAAATGCATAACAAAAATTGTAATCTTTTTTAAGTAAATCGAAATAAAGTATTTTTTTTTTCTTACAAAAAATAAATTGCACCGCTGCCAACAGAAACCAACAAGTAAACACAAAAAATCGATTAATTACCCAGCATCATGGACGGATAAATCAATGTTGATTGACCATGCTGCTAGCGCAAGCTGACGATGTGCAACCCCAGCAAAATTAGATCCGAGAGCAGCAGTGTAAGGCTGCACACAACTTTCACAACAGAGAGAAAGAGAAAAAACGCCATCCATCTGCGAGCTAATGAGACGTGAAAGGTGAGCTGCTACTCTCACTCACTTTCACACTCACACGGGTTCGCAGCATCCGCTTTTCTTTTTTTCTTTAATTTTTCTCTCTCTCTCTCTCGCAACACGTGAGAAGCAATCAGTCAAATTCATATTCACGCAGACATTGACACCCTAACTCTTAGGATTTTTATTTGATTTTTTTTTTTTTTTTTTGAGCGATTGCCAATAGAAATACCAACGCCCCTGAGCGGAAAAGACTCGCGATGCTGATGGGGGGTTGTAAAGAAGGAGAAATTATGGGTAGAGTTGGAGAAAGTGACACCTGCAAGCGACTTCTCACTTACAATCTCCTTCTAGATCGAGGGAAACTGTTTCTCACTTTGTTGCAAGGGATCATATCGTAAACTTATCGCTCCATTGCATTAAAACTGCAAGTATTTTGTTTTATTAACATCTTTTATGTCATGGGCTCTACAAAATATTTATTTTTTAAGATCTAGCTAAAACAGTTTCAGGCATACGTCCATACAATTTCAGCACCTGTCTTTAAAATAGGAGAAATTTTGTGCTTTCCAATGTGGCTTTTTTTCAACTGGCAACTATTGTTTCAATTTGCAATGTTTAATGAATTTAAACTTCGTGATTTTTGTAATGTTTCCTAAAAATTACAAAATTTTCCAATTAACCATAACAATTAAAGAGAGAAAAATACAAAAAGAAATAACCAACAGTTGAACTAGCTACTGACTTAAAACCATATGATAATAAATTAAAAATAAACTTGCCCAAATGTTAGACTTGATATAAATAAAAAATATTTATTGATTTTCGATAAGGCTGGTAAAGCTTCTATGATTGTCGTTATTTAAGGCCGTTGCAAATAATTTTCGAAGTTTTTGTCACCCTCTCTTTCAAATCACAAAGAAAAATCGGGGGCAAAAAAACTAAAAAACCTAAACAAAAAGTTATTTTTCGCAAAAAAAAACTCGTATGATAAAGCAATTACAGCTCAACACCGGATTTTTGCAGGTCTTTTTCTCGACCTCCTTCGATTTCATTTAACCTTTGTAGACATGTTATCCTACCGTCAGTGGGGGTGACATTGGGTCTGGGGGGTGAGATTGGGTCAAAGTGATTTTTTACGGGTTTTACCATTTCTCAGATTCTTTTCAATGAAACTGAATTCTGTTAAAAGGGTTGTGTAGGGGACATCTTAAGATGACTTCGCTGAAAAAAATTCGTTCCTAGAACATATCCTGTTATTTCGGCAGATGTCTAAAGTTGGGGTACGTTTTGGCCAAAATGACCTCTCGAAAAATCATTTTTCTAATATTTTGTTAGAATTGCTCGAAAACTACCCAAATGTTTGAAAATCTCCACTTCAAACATTGTAGCGTGTCAATACGATTCCTCGAACAAGAAACGCTGTTGGATGACTTGTTTTACCATATCTTTGTATTTCAGCATCATTTTAGTTTCATTTGACCCAATGTCACCCCCTCTAAGGGGTGAGATTGGGTCAATTTTCAAACAATTGGCATTTAAGATAGTGTTCATCAAAATCGACCATATTTTGGGAAAATGTTAGTAAACTATCTAAGAACAAATCTACGTTAAAAGATTTTCGATGTTATTTAAATTGTTTTTGTTATTAAGAAATTTCGAGAGGTGTTTCGTTTTTTGACCCATAGTCACCCCCACTGACGGTACGCTTATATAAGCCATATATATATCTTCATGTGTATATCTTCGCCGTCGTGCTAACTTGTCGTACGTGCATTTTGGGCCAAATTGAGTTAAGAACGCCATTTTGTGCAGCTTACAATGCCTCACCTTTTGACCTTCACAGATCCCCAAAATTCGATTTCAATCCCGAGATACTCAGCGAAATCCGAAAAAAACTTCGTGCATTTTGTCACTTTATATTTGAAAGTAATTTCAATCTTGTCGTGCTATCTTGTCACTCCCTAAAAATTAATGTAAGTGCGACAACTTGTCAATGGGATTTCAGGTCAGAACGCCGTAAACATTTGTAATCCAACCAACTTTAGCCAAACTACGGGACAATGCACATAATGGTTAGTCAAACAAAACGTGTTTGTTTTTGTTTACATTGCGTGCTTTCGTTTTTGTTTATTCAAGGTCAAACATTAAAACGCGTTTTTCTCGGAACGTCAAAATGGCGGGTGCGACAAGATAGCACGACGACGCACAGTGGATCCTCTCCGAACAAAGGTGTGACAAAATTAAACAATGTCAGGTATTCTACCAAACATATTAGGTCATATTAGTGTAATTTTGGGCAGCTGAATTCAAAAAAAAAAAATTTTCATGAAATAAAATCTGAGTACATAAGGGTGGTTCATTAATTATAATTTTATAATTTTTTTAATTGCTGAAATTGTATTTTTTTATATCAATAGTAGCTTCAAATTTTGATTGTGTGTGTGTGTGGGTGTGTAAATCTTAACAAATAAAATGTTAGGGTGGTACCTTATCACAATGATCCATAACCGTATCGTCCGTATCTAATCTTGTTAAACAAAATTCGTAGATACCACACTTTTAATTAACAGTTTTGTCATCTTCCGAAAAGTTGATCAGGGTCAGTACAGTAGTAACGTTAGGGTGGTCCAGTTATTAGGGTGTTCCAAAATTTGTGTATTTGAGGAAAAGTGTTATTTGACTTCTATGGGTCTCGTGGCGCATGGGTAGCGGCTTCGGCTGCCGATCCCGATGATGCTATGAGACGCGGGTTCGATTCCCGCCTTATCCACTGAGCTTCTATCGGATGGTGAAGTAAAACGTCGGTCCCGGTTTCTCCTGTCTCGTCAGAGGCGCTGGAGCAGAAATCCCACGTTAGAGGAAGGCCATGCCCCGGGGGGCGTAGTGCCAATAGTTTCGTTTTTTTTTTCGTTTTCGAGATTATCATAACATTTTAACTGTATAAATTTAAAAAAAATAAACATATCTGAAGCAACATTTGAAAGAAGCGGTACGACATTGCTCTTATGGCCTTTCATTACACGCGTTTAAATGGGAATGTATTAAATGTATTTTTTGGACTATTTTACAGATAACACTGTCAAATTAAAAGAATTCAGTTTCAAACAAAAAGCCATTCCAAAACATGCGCCATAAACTGCTTGGGCCCAAAATTTGAAGCTTTCTCGAAATGTATTTCCAGAGATATAGCCATATTAGTGTTTTTCGTCTTACTTTTACCCTATTTTTCCTATTAATTTTTTGGTTTTATACAAAATCTGAACATGAAATTCGAAGTCCCGGCTCGTTCTCACTCGAAAACTCCACAAGTCGTCAAGTCGAAGCTTCAACGCCAGCGCTTTTACGCTTGAGCGTTTTACGCTGCGCGTGAAAGTGTTCTTTCTGGCTTCTCATAATACAGTCAAACCTCTTTTTACGCGACCTCCTTTTGCGCGAATTTTTTTTTTACGCGGTTTTTTTTACGCGAAGAATTCAAAATAACGCGAACTCAATTTACGCGAAAAATTCAAAATAACGCGGTCCGATTTTAAACTGTCGGAAGTCTTAACCATTATGGTCATATCTTCCTGTTCAACGGGGACCACAATCAGGGTTTTTACCATCAGTAGCTTCGGTATACTCTCTGCGATCTGTTAGAATGTAGAGGTCATCCAGGAACTCCCGGAAGTCATGGCCAGGATATCTACCTGATCAACGGATATCTATATGGGTGAATTAACCATCGGTATAGCTTCATGTAGCTTTAGCGGACCACGATGGACACTCTGTGGCATGTTGGATTGTTTTGGGTCATCCAGGAACTCCCGGAAGTCATGGCCTGGATATCTACCTGATCAACGGGTGTATGTATGGATATATTAACCATCGGTATAGCTTCAGGTAGCTTCAGTGAGCCACGATGGACACTCTGCGGCATGTTGGATTGTTTTGGGTCATCCAGAAACTCCCGGAAGTCATGGCCTGGATATCTACCTGATCAACGGGGGTCTGTATGGTTATATCAACCATCGGTGTAGCTTCAGATAGCTTCAGTGGACCACGATGGACACTCTGCGGCATGTTGGATTGTTTTGGGTCATCCAGGAACTCCCGGAAGTCATGGCCTTGATATCTACCTGATCAACGGGGGTATGTATGGCTATATTAACCATCAGTATAGCTTTAGGTAGCTTCAGTGGACCACGATGGACACTCTGCGGCATGTTGGATTGTTTTGGGTCATCCAGGAACTCCCGGAAGTCATGGCCTGGATATCTACCTGATCAACGGGTGTATGTATGGATATATTAACCATCGGTATAGCTTCAGGTAGCTTCAGTGAGCCACGATGGACACTCTGCGGCATGTTGGATTGTTTTGGGTCATCCAGGAACTCCCGGAAGTCATGGCCTGGATATCTACCTGATCAACGGGGGTCTGTATGGTTATATCAACCATCGGTATAGCTTCAGGTAGCTTCAGTGAGCCACGATGGACTCTCTGCGATCTGTTAGAATGTACGAGGTCATCCAGGAACTCCCGGATGTCAAGGCCTGGATATCTACCGGATCAACGGGGGTCTGTATGGATATATTAACCAACGGTATAGCTTTAGGTAGCTTCAGTGGACCACGATGGACACTCTGCGGCATGTTGGATTGTTATGGGCCATCCAGGAACTCCCGGAAGTCCTGGCCTGGATATCTAACTGATCCAAGGTAGTCTATATGGCTATATTATCCATCGGTAACCTGCAGGTAGCTTCAGTGGCCCTCGATGGAAAATTTGTGACATGTTAGATTGTGTTGAGACATCCAGGAACTCGTCCTCAAATGCGAATGCTAATTCTAATGGGACATTTATGCGTTGATCAGGAAAATATCCAGGCCATGACTTCCGGGAGTTCCTGGATGGCCCAAAACAATCCAACATGTCGCAGAGTGTCCATCGTGGTCCACTGAAGCTACCTAAAGCTATACCGTTGGTTAATATATCCATACAGACCCCCGTTGATCCGGTAGATATCCAGGCCATGACATCCGGGAGTTCCTGGATGACCTCGTACATTCTAACAGATCGCAGAGAGTCCATCGTGGCTCACTGAAGCTACCTGAAGCTATACCGATGGTTAATATAGCCATACATACCCCCGTTGATCAGGTAGATATCCTGGCCATGACTTCAGGGAGTTCCTGGATGACCTAAAACAATCCAACATGCCGCAGAGTGTCCATCGTGGTCCACTGAAGCTACCTGAAGCTATACCGATGGTTAATATAGCCATACAGACCCCCGTTGATCCGGTAGATATCCAGGTCATGACATCCGGGAGTTCCTGGATGACCCAAAACAATCCACCATGCCACAGGATGTCCATCGTGGTCCACTGAATCTATATGAAGCTATACCGATGGTTAATTCACCCATATAGACCCCCGTTGATCCGGTAGATATCTTGGCCATGACTTTCGGGAGTTCCTGGATGACCCAAAACAATTCAATATGCCACAGAATGTCCATCGTGGTCCACTGAAGCTACCTGAAGCTATTCCGATGGATAATATAGTTATATTGACCTGTTGATCAGGTAGATGTCCAGGCCATAACTTCCGGGAGTTCTTGGATGACCTAGTACATTCTAACAGATCACAAGGTAACCATTGTAGGTCACGGAAGCTACCTGCAATTATTACGATGGTGGATACACTGGTACAGACCCTTGTTGAACAGATAGATGTTCAATTCATTAGTTCCGAAGTTCTTGGATAACCTAGAACATCCCAACCTGCTGTAGAATATACAGCGCAGGTCACTGAAGCTATTTTGAATAACCTGGAATTACATTATTATTATTAAAAAATATAATACTTTATAAAACTAAAAAATACTGAAAACTCTTTTTACGCGAGCAATTCAAAATAGCGCGAACTCTTTTTACGCGAAAAATTCAAAATAGCGCGATTTTTTTTACGCGATTTTTTTTTACGCGAGAACCAAAATTCGCGTAAAAAGAGGTTTGACTGTAGATCGACAAAGTGCAATAGCGATACATATTTTTTAAGTTAATCATAGACTAACATTAAAGACTGAGTACCCTTAATTTTTTTTTCTAATAATGTCAATCAAATATGTTTTTCTTAATTAAATTTAAATATCTTGCGACAAATAATGTACGTCTGAAATTTAAAAAAAAATGACGTTCGAGGTTTAGCCTAAAAAGATTCGAAGCTTTAGGTAAAATTCTCACTGGGTGGCATCATTATGTTTCTGAAAAATTAATTGCACCAATATATTTCTCGGAGTTTCATCATCATTCATCAAGGCTCTATTTCACCTCTGGTGATATTAAATCGGGTTTTTTCAAAGGTGCAATAAACCAAATTTCCAGTTTTTGCTAATTTAAACACATTTTACTACACTTTGATACAATTAGAAAGGACTACATTTATTTCAATTAACGCTAACACATGAAAATTGCTTTATGGGCGCAGAATCGACCGATTCGATCTGCTGGTTTTGAAGGATTCTAAAACCTACAAACTAAAAATCGCAAAAAATCAGCTAGCTCGTTGATGCAGGTCAGGTCATCAACCCGGCCCGGCGGTCATCGGCCCCGGAAAAGTGCATCCTTCCGTTGGTGTCCGATCGTCCATCTCGCGAGGGGATCACCGCGATCAGCTGCTACCAAGTTGCGTGCAGCCGTGATAAGAGTGGTCACTCGCGTTAGATGGTCACAGTTGACCCGACAGTGGTGACCAACAAAGTGGTCAAAGACAAACTTGTAGGAAATTTGACGGCCTTCCGAAAAAAAAATACACCGAATGAAAAAAAAAAAACAAGCCACTTTAATGAGATATTTTTGTTTTTTTTTTTAAGTTTAAATGTCAAATTTGAAGATGAGCCCACTATTTCTGGAGCGACATTTGAAAGGGGCGGTACGACATTGCTCTTACGGCCTTTCGTCCCATTTATACGCGTGTAATGAAAAGCCGTAAGAGCAATGTCGTACCACCCCTTTCAAATGTTGCTCCAGATTTTGTGCGTTCAAATTTTTTTTTAACACAAAATACCTGTTTTTGTAAAGACATATTTTTTAATAAATAATTTTTTTAAGCCCCCTAATGTTTTAAGAAAATTAAGGAAAGTTCTAAACAAAATGCAGTGGCCTTGCTTAAATAAATTTTAATATTTAAGAACAAAATCAAATACAGTTACCCTTCCAGATCCATCATATCACCCATCAACCACCCTACCCTACCCAAAAGAGAGCACTCACGACGAAAACTGTGCCATGCATCAGAACATCGTTCTCACCATCTCACCAACTGATGGCAACATTATCTCACCTCACTTCCGTGTGCAATGCAACCCCTAACAACGGTCGTTGGCAACGCGTTCTCTCACCACTCACACAAGCAAACAGACAAACACACTCGGAAGTAGATTTTCCCTGAAAAGGCGCTTTCCTCACCAAATTTCCCCCTCTCTCGCTCAGAGAGCCTTCTTATCTCACGTTTGAAGGATCAAAAGGATGAGCAAAGATGGTGGAGAGAAAATCTCGCTCATTGTGTGTGTGTGTGTGTGCAAGTAACAGTACGACTACTTGGATGGTGTTGGTGGACCGCGAATGATAATGGCATGTTTTGATTATTTTCCAAAATTTTGCCAACCAACCAAAGGAGGCCACGGTGGTATTGGTGACAGCACGGTGTATCAGTCAGTCAGACCAGACAGCGAGTGCACACAGGCCGTGTTGGTGTGCGGGAGCAACCCGTTTTTGCTTCTTTATAGGTTGTTTGTAATGTTACGAAACCTGATAACATCAATCAAGCGTTAAAGGGGTTAGCTTGCCATTGTCGGCCATAAATCAGTCTGACTGTGCTCGGGGAGCAAGAGAGATTTCTAAGGACGGCTTGCAAAAGTGAACTGGCCACATCGGACCAATTCCGGGGCGAAATTGAGGAAGGCTTTGGAGCGAATATTTCGGACGGGATTACGGGCGATTATTGGATTTCCCGCCAGGGCGCCTTCCCGAAGGATAATTGGGCAATAAATTTAAGGAGGTAGCTACGCACAGCGCCCAAACTGATTTAACCGAAGTGAATTGTTCAAATTATGGGTGCCATATTTGGGATTCCACTGGGGAAGGATTGGCGAAAGATTAAGTGAAAGCCATTTGGAGAGATTTGTTGGGGAATTTACTATTTTTATTGGCGGTTTGGTTACTGGGTATGACCTTAACCCTTGGAAATTTCATACTTTTGTTGATATGGAATACTTTCAGATTTAATGATTTAAAATTTTGTTTATTGAGTTATAACTTAATCGAAATGTCCTTCAAACATTATTGTATTTTTTTATCCAAACATACAATATCGTTCTACTTTATTTTCATAATAGGTAAAATCCACAACATATTTTTTAAAAATCATCTCTCTTCACTGAAAACTGATCATTCTATTACTTTTGAACGTTTCATCAAGAAATTTGATGATTTGAGTAAGCTATACAGATAATTTAATTATTATATTTTTGCCTTCCTCACCTCACTGAGGCAAGGCTATAAAATCACTCGAAAAATGAACTTCTTAAATACACCTCCTAGGTATACCTTCACGTATACCTATCGACTCAGAATCAAATTCTGAACAAATGTCTGTGGGGATGTGTGTAGACACGATTTTTTTTCCACACGATTATCTCAGAGCTGACTGAACCGATTTTGGCCGGATCCGCCTTATTCTGTTCGTTTTGGGGTCCCCTAAGACCCTATTAAATTTTATTTTGTTTAGTAAAGTATTCAAAAAGTTATGCCAAGAAAAAGATTTTTGTAGATACAAAAAAGGGTGATTTTTTGCATAACCTCAAAAGGCCGGGTCTTTTTGTTTACGTGCGAGAGTCGCGCCAGATGCGAAACGCCCGGTTGCCACATTGCTTCAAATGAGAGTCTGCATGTTTTCTGGAAAAGTCTGTAACAGGTATGTATTTTTTGCATAAACTTATTTTCATTATTACTTTGTAAATGTGAGGAAGGCACCACCCACCTAATGGTGGATTAAGAAACGTTTTATTATTATTATTGGATTAGATTGAAAATCCACTACGAGCAAAGCAAACTGTCAAATTTGCGTTTCAAAAACAAAAATCAAATTTTTCGCTCTACAGCTTTGGCTTAGCGTTCTCGATTACGAGATTCCTACTCAAAACTAGGTGTTTGAAGGCTGAATTGTTGAGGCAATAGGTACGTGGCGTTATATCGTGCTGCCATCTGGTTTTTAAAGTGCAAGAGTGGAAAAGTGCTGAGTCATCGTCTAAAAATACACGGCGTCCTATCTCGCCCAGCAAAATGAAGTCGATAAAGTAGTTGATTTGATGGAGAAAAAGTGAAAAACGTGGTCTAAAAATAGCGACGCCATCCCCCTATTGCAAACCTCTTTTTACACCAAAGCTTCCATCCACCCCGGGATTTAAACTCCGGGCTCCACCGAGACAGAACTCAGGGAGACGACTCCTACACCTGGACTGAGCTAACGACCTAACCTCTAGGTAAGACCGGGGCCAACATTTACTTCCCCGTCCGACGGAAGTCGTGATCAGACAAATCTCGTCTCAAAAAATACCACCGGGACCGTCTGGGATCGAACCCAGGCTATTTGAGTGAGAGGCAATCACGCTTACCTCTACACCACAGGTCCCGGAGTTTATCATCATGAAAACCCGTGCAATTTTGACTTTTGTCTTTTGTCTTTTGTTTTTTGTTTTTTGTTTTATGTTTTTTGTTTTTTGTTTTTTGTTTTTTGTTTTTTGTTTTTTTTTTGTATTTTGTCTTTTATCTTTTGTCTTTTGTCTTTTGTCTTTTGTCTTTTGTCTTTTGTCTTTTGTCTTTTGTCTTTTGTCTTTTGTCTTTTGTCTTTTGTCTTTTGTCTTTTGTCTTTTGTCTTTTGTCTTTTGTCTTTTGTCTTTTGTCTTTTGTCTTTTGTCTTTTGTCTTTTGTCTTTGTCTTTTGTCTTTGTCTTTTGTCTTTTGTCTTTGTCTTTTGTCTTTTGTCTTTGTCTTTTGTCTTTTGTCTTTTGTTTTTTGTCTTTGTCTTTTGTCTTTTGTCTTTTGTCTTTGTCTTTTGTCTTTTGTCTTTTGTCTTTGTCTTTTGTCTTTTGTCTTTTGTCTTTTGTCTTTTGTCTTTTGTCTTTTGTCTTTGTCTTTTGTCTTTTGTCTTTTGTCTTTTGTCTTTTGTCTTTTGTCTTTTGTCTTTTGTCTTTTGTCTTTGTCTTTTGTCTTTTGTCTTTTCTTTTGTCTTTTTGTCTTTTGTCTTTTCTTTTGTCTTTTGTCTTTTTGTCTTTTGTCTTTTGTCTTTTGTCTTTGTCTTTGTCTTTTGTCTTTGTCTTTTGCCTTTGAGCAGTTCTCTAGGATTTCGGTCATTCGATTTTTTTGTATTTTTAATCCGACTGAAACTTTTTGGTGCCTTAGGTATGCCCAAAGCCATTTTGCATCATTAGTTCGTTCATATAATTTTCATACAAATTCGGCAGCTGTCCATACAAAAATGATGTATGAAAATTCAAAATCTGTATCTTTGAAGGAATTTTTGATCGATTTGGTGTCTTCGGCAAAGTTGTAGGTGGATACGGACTACACTGGAAAAAATAATAATTTGGTGATTTTTATTTAACTTTTATCACTAAAACTTGATTTACAAAAACACTATTTTTAATTTTTTTATTTTTTGATATGTTTTAGAAGGCATAAAATGCCAACTTTCAGAAATTTCAGGTTGTGCAAAAACTGACCGAGTTATGAATTTTAATCAATACTGATTTTTCAAAAATCGAAATTTTGGTCGTAAAATTTTTCAACTTCATTTTTCGATGTAAAATCAAATTTGCAATCAAAAGTACTTTACTGAAATTTTGATAAAGTGCACCGTTTTCAAGTTATAGCCATATTTAAGTGACTTTTTTGAAAATAGTCGCAGTTTTTCATTTTTTTAAATTAGTGCACATGTTTGCCCAGTTTTGAAAAAAATATTTTTGAAAAGCTGAGAAAATTCTCTATATTTTGCTTATTTGGACTTTGTTGATACGACCTTTAGTTGTTGAGATATTGCAATGCAGAGGTTTAAAAACAGGAAAATTGATGTTTTCTAAGTTTCACCAACAACCCACCATTTTCTATCGTCAATATCTCAGCAACTAATGGTCCGATTTTCAATGTTAATATATGAAACATTTGTGAAATTTTCCGATCTCTTCGAAAAAATATTTTTGGAATTTTCAAATCAAGACTAACATTTCACAAAGGCCAAACATTCAATATTACGCCCTTTAAAATGTTTGTCTTGATTTGAAAATTCCAAAATATTTTTTCGAAAAGATCGGAAAATTTCACAATTGTTTCATATATTAACATTGAAAATCGGACCATTAGTTGCTGAGATATTGACGATAGAAAATGGTGGGTTGTTTGGGTGAAACTTAGAAAACATCAATTTTCCTGTTTTTAAACCTTTGCATTGCAATATCTCAGCAACTAAAGGTCGTATCAACATAGTCCGAATAAGCAAAATATAGAGAATTTTCTCAGCTTTTCAAAAATATTTTTTCAAAACTGGGCAAACATGTGCACTAATTTAAAAATGAAAACTGCGACTATTTTCAAAAAGTCACTTAAATATGGCTATAACTTGAAAACGGTGCACTTTATCAAAATTTTAGTAAAGTACTTTTTGATTGCAAATTTGATTTTACATCGAAAATGAAGTTGAAAATTTTTACGACCAAAATTTCGATTTTTGAAAAATCAGTATTGATTAAAAATTCATAACTCGGTCAGTGATTTTTTGCACAACCTGGAAATTTCTGAAAAGTTGGCATTTTATGTCTTCTAAAACATATCAAAAAATAAAAAAAATTAAAAATAGTGTTTTTTTGTAAATCAAGTTTTAAAGATAAAAAGTTAAATAAAAAAATCACCATTTTTTTTACCGTGTATTATTTTTTCCAGTGTAGTCCGTATCCATACCTACAACTTTGCCGAAGACACCAAATCGTTCAAAAAATTCCTTCAAAAGATACAGATTTTTGAATTTTCATACATCATTTTTGTATGGACAGCTGCCGAATTTGTATGGAAAATTATATGGACAAACTAATGATGCAAAATGGCTTCTTTGGGCATACCGAAGGCACCAAAAAAGTTTCAGCCGGATTAAAAAATACAAAAATTAAAATTGAAGAAAAAAGACCGATTTCGTAGAGAATTGCTCTTTTGTCTTTTGTCTTTTGTCTTTTGTCTTTTGTCTTTTGTCTTTTGTCTTTTGTCTTTTGTCTTTTGTCTTTTGTCTTTTGTCTTTTGTCTTTTGTCTTTTGTCTTTTGTCTTTTGTCTTTTGTCTTTTGTCTTTTGTCTTTTGTCTTTTGTCTTTTGTCTTTTGTCTTTGTCTTTTGTCTTTTGTCTTTTGTCTTTTTTGTCTTTTGTCTTTTGTTTTTGTCTTTTATCTTTTGTCTCTTTTGTTTTGTCTTTGTCTTTGTCTTTTGTCTTTTGTCTTTTGTCTTTTGTCTTTTGTCTTTTGTCTTTTGTCTTTTGTCTTTTGTCTTTTGTCTTTGTCTTTGTCTTTGTCTTTTCTTTTGTCTTTTGTCTTTTGTCTTTTGTCTTTGTCTTTTGTCTTTTGTCTTTTGTCTTTTGTCTTTGTCTTTGTCTTTTGTCTTTGTTCTGTCTTGTCTTTTGTTTTGTCTTTTGTCTTTTGTCTTTTTTTGTCTTTTGTCTTTTGTCTTTGTCTTTTGTCTTTGTCTTTTGTCTTTTTGTCTTTGTCTTTGTCTTTTGTCTTTTGTCTTTGTCTTTGTCTTTTGTCTTTGTCTTTTGTCTTTTGTCTTTCTTTTGTCTTTGTCTTTTGTCTTTGTTCTTTGTCTTTTGTTTTGTCTTTTGTTTTTGTCTTTTTCTTTTGTCTTTTCTTTGGTTTTTGTCTTTGTCTTTGTCTTTGTCTTTTGTCTCTTTGTCTTTTGTCTTTTGTCTTTTGTCTTTTGTCTTTTGTCTTTTGTCTTTGTCTTTGTCTTTTTGTCTTTTTCTTTGTCTTTATTTTGTCTTTGTCTTTGTCTTTTGGTTTTGTCTTTTTGTCTTTTGTCTTTTGTCTTTTGTCTTTTGTCTTTGTCTTTTCCTTTGTTTGTCTTTTTGTCTTTTGTCTTTTGTTCTGTCTTTGTCTTTTGTCTTTGTCTTTTGTCTTTTGTCTTTGTCTTTGTCTCTTTTGTCTTTTGTCTTTTGTCCTTTCTCATCTTTATCTTTTATCTTTTGTCTTTGTATCTTTTGTCTTTGTCTTTGTCTTTTTGTCTTTTGTCTTTTGTCTTTTGTCTTTTGTCTTTGTCTTTGTCTTTTGTCTTTGTCTTTGTCTTTTGTCTTTTGTCTTTTGTCTTTGTCTTTTGTCTTTGTCTTTGTCTTTTGTCTTTTGTCTTTTGTCTTTGTCTTTGTCTTTTGTCTTCTTTTGTCTTTTGTCTTTTGTCTTTTGTCTTTGTCTTTTGTCTTTTGTCTTTTGTCTTTTTGTCTTTGTCTTTTGTCTTTGTTTTTGTCTTTGTCTTTGTCTTTTGTCTTTTGTCTTTTGTCTTTATGTCTTTTGTCTGTCTCCTTTTTGTCTTTTGTCTTTTGTCTTTTTGTCTTTGTCTTTTGTCTTTTGTCTTTTGTCTTTTGTCTTTTGTCTTTTGTCCTTTGTCTTTTGTCTTTTGTCTTTTGTCTTTGTCTTTTGTCTTTTGTCTTTTGTCTTTGTCTTTGTCTTTTGTCTTTTGTCTTTTGTCTTTTGTCTTTTGTCTTTTGTCTTTGTCTTTTGTCTTTTGTCTTTTGTCTTTTGTCTTTGTCTTTTGTCTTTTGTCTTTTGTCTCTTTGTCTTTTGTCTTTTTCTTTTGTCTTTTGTCTTTTGTCTTTTGTCTTTTGTCTTTTGTCTTTTGTCTTTTGTCTTTTGTCTTTTGTCTTTTGTCTTTTGTCTTTTGTCTTTTGTCTTGTCTTTGTCTTTGTCTTTTGTCTTTTGTCTTTGTCTTTTGTCTTTTGTCTTTTGTCTTTGTCTTTGTCTTTTGTCTTTTGTCTTTTGTCTTTTGTCTTTGTCTTTTGTCTTTGTCTTTTGTCTTTGTCTTTTGTCTTTTGTCTTTGTCTTTTGTCTTTGTCTTTTGTCTTTTGTCTTTTGTCTTTTGTCTTTTGTCTTTTGTCTTTTGTCTTTTGTCTTTTGTCTTTTGTCTTTTGTCTTTTTCTTTTGTCCTTTTTTGTCTTTGTCTCTTGTCCTTTGTCTTTTGTCTTTTCTCCTTTGTCTTTTGTCTTTTGTCTTTTGTCTTTTGTCTTTTGTCTTTTGTCTTTTGTCTTTTGTCTTTTGTCTTTTGTCTTTTGTCTTTTGTCTTTTGTCTTTTGTCTTTTGTCTTTTGTCTTTTGTCTTTTGTCTTTTGTCTTTTGTCTTTTGTCTTTTGTCTTTTGTCTGTTGTGTGTTGTTATTTTTAGTTTTTAGTTTTTTAAATGACATAACAGAACAATTTTGAAAAATATAAAAAAAAAACAAATCTATCAACAAACTTCCCTCAATTGGGTACTAAAGCCCTATATCAATTTTTATGTACAACGGTAAATAACACGATTAAAAACAATTTGTGATCACTTTTTATCATTTTAATGCAAAATTTTTTTTGACTAGACAACATTTTTTCGATGGATCAACTATGGTCACCTTGGAACGAGCTGTCAAGTAGGAACTTTTCTGTCAAGAAGGACCGCGAGGTTAATTTTTCAAAATTGATTTAAAAATCCATTTTAAACTCTTTGTGGTCGTACAAAGGTTCATTGTACTCAGAAAAATAAGCTTTAACGCTGTAAACAATAATATCAGCAATCTAAGCTTCATTTTAGGACCCAATTGATCCAATTTTTAAGAAGTGACTAACAAGTGGCTGTAAAACAAAAATGTTTTAAAATCTAACAAGGGGCCCTTTCCCGGAAAGGGACGTCGATATGGACTCTCGTCCGAAACCAGCAGCAGCAGTGATTTCCGCTCGTGACACTTGCTCAATGCCCAAAGGGCTGCTTCTACCCCGTCCGACATCCAAATTTCCACATCAACCGAGAAGTGATTAGGCGAAAAAAGTGGGGTGTTACTCTCAACAGGGTTGTCGAGGCCCAACATTAGGCCCCGAGGGAAGTGATGACGGGGTGAAAATCGGAAAATCGGCCACCCCAGCCAGCAAAGGAAGGGCAAAAAAGGGGTTGAGATTTTTAAAAATAAATCCACTTTTTCGGGTTTGGTTGCAGTCCAACCGAAGACACTTGATTGACAGTGATTTGGGTGAAACTAGCTGAAGAGGGAAGGGGGAAGTGGATTTTCAGCCGATGGAGAAACCCCGAAAGGTAAATTTTAATTAGCTGGCTAAAGTGACACAGATACAGGTGTGTTCCTTTGGACTTGCCCCTTTCGGAATTATGAGAAGTGAAGTGAAAGTGTAACGGGGAGTGTGTCTTGCTGTCAAAGTGTCCAGCCGTCTGCGACGAAACTGGGGCTTGATTTTTAATTACCATGTATTGAAGAACTTTGGGTATTGCTTATTGCGAGATAAAATCACTTTTCTCCTTCGCTGTGAGTGACAGGAGATTATTGCCGCCTAACTACCGCAGTGTAAAAATCTGCAAGTTGAACTGAAATTCTGCGTTGATTTGGCTGTCAACTTGGTTTGTTTTGAATATTTTCCAAAAAGTCAGCTGAAAACTCAAGGCAACCTTTGACAACAGCCAAAAATTTGTTCTGCGGTTGTCATGCGGCTGTCATGCGACCATTATCTTGCGGTCGTATCACCGCGCGTGTACTCTAATTATTGACGCCCGCAGTAATATATTTTTGAATAATGTAACCATCTTTAATGAATTCAACAAATAGTATGAAGAATCAGTTAGTATCATTATCAGAGGTGCACGGCGTGTTTTCTAGAACAAACTTTTCAGGAAAAAAATGGTAACAGTCACTTTCAAATACGTCTTATATTAAATTTTCTCAGCTTCAAAAGTTTCATCGAGAAATTTCTGAGATATCTTTTTTTTGTTTTATATTAATTCATTACTTTTTAAAAACAGTTCAGGAAATTTGACATGTGATACTGAACATTTACTCATCAAAATGTGCAAAATAAGACTTTTTACACATACCCAGTTGTTTTTCAAACATTAGTTTTCAAAATATCCAAGAACTGAAAAAAAAATTTCGCCGAAAAAAAAACTTTTAGTGGTGCTGTACAGTCATCCCACATATTCATAACGGTTTACAGATCGGCCAATGTTCAACAAATCATAGAAAACCGTTAATTGAACATAATGATTTGCTTTTACCTTCATGTGAAAGCTTTTCTTGCGATCTTTCGATTGATGTATAGACCGGCTGTACATTTTTACGTTTTATAGCAAGTTTTTAAAGAAAAACATTGACTCTTGAAATCCACAAATTCGGAACACTTTTTTCTTACGATGCAAACAAACTTTTTTTTTCCCTCCAGGAGTACATATTTTTACAAAATACCAACTTCACACTCTGAAACCAATAAAACACATGCTTAGTAATGTTTTATGAATGGTCTGATAACTTTTTTGTGAAAATATCAGTTAAATTCAGGTGTTCCACAATTGTGGGAGGCACAATAACATCCCACAATCATGGAATAGGCAATTTGGAGGCAGTATTTGCTGCTCTGGATAAAATAATCTTGAAATGCAGTTTTTTGTTGAAAAAGTACTACTTTTACTAGTGGAATAGCAAGATAATGTACAAATAAAGGTCCTAAAAATAGCAGGGTCGACAGAAAAGTTGCATTTGTAATGGAAGACGACGAAGATCAGATCACAGTAAACTACGAATAGGGGAGTCGGAGGTGTAATGGGACGACAGTCCAAAATAAAATTCATTCTATTGCAAACACTCAACTGAAGTAGTTCGGTCTCTGGCTAATCTCCCAAAAGGTTATGGGCCCAGGAAGATTTCAAAACTGAACACTTAGAAGAATTTTGAGAAGCAGTTATTTTTTTCAAGAAGTTTACGTAAAGTTCCAGAGCAAGATGAGTCAAGCCGGAAGTTTCCCAGCCTTGGAACGGCTTGCTGGTCGCGAAAATTGGGCCGACTGGAAGTTTGCGATGCAGACGTATCTTGAAGTCGAAGAATTTTGGACCGCTGTGAAGCCGGCAAAGAAGGCGGACGGAACTTACGAAGCTGTAGATGCCGTCAAGGATCGCAAGGCAAGAGGCAAGATCATCCTGCACCTGGAACGTCACAATTTTTGTCACGTGAAGGACACGAATACCGCCAAGGAAGCGTGGGAAGCGCTCGAAGCCGCGTTCGAGGACGCGGGGCTGACCCGACGGACCGGCCTGATCAGGAAGTTCGGTTCGACGCACTTGGAGGACTGTTCGTCCATGGAGGAATTCGTGAACACGGTGATGTCAACCGCGCACCAGCTGCGTGGTATCGGAATGGTTATTCCGGAGGAATTGGTCGGTGGACTGCTGTTGGCGGGACTGCCGGAATCGTACCGCCCGATGATCATGGCTCTGGAGAATTCTGGAACAGTGATTTCTGGAGATTCGATAAAAACGAAGTTGCTGCAGGAACTCCCGGTGACATCGACGGGCGCGGCCTACTCAAGCAGGAAGCAGGAACGCAGACCCGAGCAGAAACGGCCACCACGACCAACCGGCGACAGCAAGGGTCCGATGTGCAGGCGCTGCCAGAAGTTCGGACACATTGCGAAGGATTGCCGCTCGAAGGACTCAAATCGGAGGGACGGTGACGCTTGGTGTACCGTACTGTCAACCGTCAACGAGGACGACCACTGGTACTTCGATTCAGGGGCTTCCAACCACTTTGCGAAGTCGAAGGAAACGTTGGACAACCTGGAGAACTACAGTGGTACAGTCGTTGCTGCGAACAGAGGTGCCATGAAGGTCGTCGCGAAGGGAAGCATGAAGCTGTGGACCACGGTTTCACCTGACGAGAAGCCGATTGAAGTCAACGACGTGCAGGTAATTCCGGACCTATCGACGAACCTACTCTCGGTAAGCCAAATCGTCAAGAGAGGGAGCACGGTTACGTTTGATAAGGGTGGAGTGAAGGTGATCAACGCAGCCGGGGCCATCGTTGCCACCGGAAGTATGGTCAAGGACATCTTCAGGCTGAACCAGGCCGTACCGAAGCCTCAAGCGCTCGCGGTGACTGCTGCGGAATCGTTGGAACTGTGGCACAAGCGGATGGGCCATCTCAACTTCGACGGCGTGAGACGTTTGAAGAATGGTCTAGTCTCCGGAATCCACTACAACGAGTCTGCTGTCGAGAAGTGCAAGGTTTGCGCTATGGGTAAGCAAACACGCCTCCCGTTTAGCAAGGCCGGTTCGCGCGCAAGCGACCTGCTGGAGTTGGTTCACTCCGACATCTGTGGACCAATGGAGGTTCAATCCCTCGGGGGTAGGCGGTACTACCTGAGCTTCATCGACGACAAGTCGCGGCGGATCGCTGTGTACTTTCTGAAGCAAAAGTCGGCGGACGAAGTCTACGACGCGTTCGAGGATTTCCGCTGCAAGGCGGAGAGGCAAACTGGTCGGAAGTTGAAGATTCTTCGCACGGACAACGGTAAGGAGTTCACCAACAAGAAGTTGCAGGTCTTGCTCAGCCGCTTGGGAATACGCCATCAAACGACGGTGGACTACACGCCGGAGCAGAACGGGCTTGCTGAACGCGGAAACCGGACCATTGTCGAGCGTGCACGGTGCATGCTGTTTGACGCCAACCTACCAAAGACCTTCTGGGCGGAGGCAACGGGCACAGCGGTGTATCTGGCGAATCGATCTCCAACCAAAGGCCACGACAAGACACCGGAAGAGGTGTGGACTGGACGTAAACAAAATCTGGCACACATCCGTGTGTTCGGAACTCCAGTCATGGTGCACATCCCGAAACAGAAGCGGAAGAAGTGGGACGCCAAAGCCCACGAGTGTATTCTGACAGGTTTCGAGGAGGATATCAAGGCCTACCGCCTGTGGGATCCGATAGCGAAGAAGTTGATCAAGCGACGAGACGTAACTTTTCTTCGTGAAGGAGGAGTCCCGGCAAGCGCTCCTGTCTCTGCAAAGCAACCGATGGTGATTCGTCTGGATTTTGAAGAACCCATCCCGTGTGTGCAGGAAGAAGACGAGCCTCCGGTGCAGCTGGAAGAAGCTGAACCAGTCGTTGATGATGTCCCACAAGAGCCTGAAATCACAGCTGAACTCGAAAACGACAACGCTGAAGTTGAAGTTGAAGTAGAGGACGCCGAGCCCGCGGCAGGTCCCAGCTGTGACGTGACACCTATTGCGCTCCCCTCGCGACCATTACATCCGCCTGGGTCACCGGCGTTGTTGCGCAGCGGTCGGGAGCGCAGTCTTCCAGGCAAGTTCAAAGATTTTATTCTGTCGAGCAAAGGCCTGTCCCTTCCATCATTCACAGCCAACCTTGGATATAACGAGATCGTTTCGGACTCGGAAACAAGTGGAGACGAGAACTCGGACGATACACTAGTTGGATTTGCAGCCAGACGTCAGCCCACGAAGGGTCGAGATCCCGTTACACCGGCAGAGGCGATGAAACGTGGCGATGCGAAGCTGTGGAAGGACGCGATGGACGATGAGTACCGATCACTCATGGAGAACGGCACGTGGGAGCTGGTCCAGTTGCCCCGGATCGCAAGGCGATCGGATGTAAATGGCTGTTCAAGACCAAGGAGGACGAGAAGGGCAACATCGTGCGGCACAAGGCCAGACTCGTGGCACAGGGCTTCACCCAGAAGTTTGGCGTGGACTTCGACGAAGTTTTCGCACCTGTGGCCAGACAAGAAACGTTCCGGATCCTGCTGACAATCGCTAGCCGTCGGAAGATGGTGGCAAAGCACGTGGACGTCAAGACAGCGTACCTTCATGGCAAGTTGGAGGAGACCATCTACATGAAGCAGCCTGCAGGATACACAACCGGAGACGTCAATACTGTGTGTCGATTGAAGAAGAGTCTGTACGGGCTCAAACAATCCGCTCGAGTGTGGAACCACAAGATCGACGCAGTTTTCAAGCAACTGGGGTTCGGCCAGGCGAAGGCTGATCCGTGCCTCTACGTTCGGACGACCGGAAGGTCGACAGCGTACATCATCATCTACGTGGACGACATGGTGATCGCTGCCGAGACTGAGGAGGAGTTTAAAGCTATATTCAACGGCCTGCAACAGCACTTCACCGTCACGAACCTCGGAGATCTGAAGCATTTCCTGGGAATGGAAGTTGAGCGAGCGGCCGATGGATTCAAGTTGAACCAGCAGAAGTACATCACCAAGATGGCAAGTCGATTTGGTCTAGAGGATGCCAAGAAATCGAAGATTCCCTTGGATCCAGCCTACCTACAGCAGAAGGAGGAGAACGATCAGCTACCCAACAACACCGATTATTTGAGCTTGATCGGAGGTCTGCTGTACGTAGCTGTTCACACCCGACCGGACATTGCTGTTAGCACATCGATTCTTGCTCAGAAGTCGAGTCGTCCGACGCAGCTGGATTGGCAAGAGGCAAAGCGAGTGCTACGCTACCTGATGGGGACGAGCGATCACAAACTGCACTTGGGATCTACCGGTGCAGGACTGGAGATGTACGTGGATGCGGACTGGGCAGGCGACCACCGGGATCGGAAATCTAACTCTGGTTATCTGGTGCGTTTTGGCGGCGGACTCGTCAGCTGGGGCTCCCGGAAGCAGAGCTGTGTAGCGCTGTCATCAACAGAAGCTGAACTGGTGGCGCTGACTGAAGGATGCAAGGAGCTGATCTGGATACAGATGCTGCTGGGTGAGTTCGGGATCAAGATCAACCGTACTGTGCCGATCTACGAGGACAATCAAAGCTGCATCAAGCTCGTGGATGGCAACAAGATCGAGAAGCGGACGAAGCACATCGAAACCCGATACTTCTACGTTCGCGACCTGAAGGAGAAGAAGATGATCGATCTGCAGTACTGTCCGACTGAGAAGATGTTGGCAGACATTCTTACGAAGCCGTTGCAGAACCTGCGGATCAAGATGCTGCGTGAAGAAATCGGTCTACTACCGGATCACGTCGAGGAGGAGTAATGGAAGACGACGAAGATCAGATCACAGTAAACTACGAATAGGGGAGTCGGAGGTGTAATGGGACGACAGTCCAAAATAAAATTCATTCTATTGCAAACACTCAACTGAAGTAGTTCGGTCTCTGGCTAATCTCCCAAAAATTTGGCATCCTATTGACAAATTACCACAAAAGTGTTCCGAATTTGTGGGTGTTCCGAATATGTGGGATGACTGTACATTGGAATTCCACAAAAATTGAAAATATTTTTTATCGATTTCAGACATGCTAAATATGATTTTAAACGCAGTAAAACGCGGAGGGGGGCGACATAAACTTTGAAAAATATTTGCAACAGTCTAAATATTTTGAAAAAATATTATCATAAAACCGATTTAATTTGTTTTACACAAATCCTTAGATTATTACATATTTTTTGTATACAAATATCACGTTTCTGCTCTGAATTAATTTGTACAACCGAAATTTGCAGGTTTGAGATTGTGAATGGTATTTTTTTGTATTTTAATGAATAACTATGGTATTTCTTTAAGCAAACATTAGCCAAAAACTAGATACAAAACATGATTTAAAATCATAAATGTACTACATATTACTTTTGCAAGTTTTCATTAATATTAATTATAGATAAATTTTATAAAACGTTCACTACTCATTTTCAACTCAGAATCTGTAAACACCGTCAAAAACTTTTTTGTTGTTTAAACAAAAAAAAATCGAACAAAATATTCATTCAAAACGGTTTGAACAAAAATCAAGGTATTTGTTAAACGTTTTGCCTTCCTCACTGAGGTAAGGCTAAAATCCTGCTCTAAAAATGAACTTTGAATAAAAACGTCGTAGACCCACCTTCATGTATACATATCGACTCAGAATCGAAAACTGAACAAATGTCTGTGTGTACGTATGTATGTGTGTATGTGTGTGTGTATGTATGTATGTGACCAACAAACTAGCTCATGTTTCTCGGCACTGACTGAACCGATTTGACCCGAACCTGTTGCATTCGACTTGGTTTAGGGTCCCATAGATCGAGTTTTATACAGATTGAAGTTTTGATAAGTAGTTCAAAAGTTATGTATAAAAATTTGTTTTCACATATATCCGGATCTCACTTAAATGTATGTAAACTATGTCCGGGTCCACCATCCGACCCATCGTTGGTTAGGTTATCAAAAGACCTTTACAACGAGTTCAAAACATTAGAGATCTGGCAATCCTGTATTGAGATATGTACACTTAAGTGATATTGATATACTTTTTTACTCCGGATCTAAAAAAGAGATGAAATTTTTGTACAATTCCATTGTTGGTAATAAGTGAGGAAGGCTCCAACCACATAGGCGGATTAAGTTAGTTTTTTTTTATAAAGATGGATTTATAATTCATCTATGATACTGCTGATTCCTTGATTATTCATACAAAAAAAAAGTTTTTTCATGAAAACTATTTCTCCTGAAGCTTGCAACAAATAGTATGATATTTATTCATAAAAAATTATGCAATAGGTATTATTAAGCAATTATCTGCGAAATATGTTCATTTTTATAATTTAAATTTTTCTATTTTTGTATCCGGCTGAAGCATTTTTGGTGCCTTTGGTATGCCCAAAGAAGCCATTTAGTTTGTCATTAGTTTGTCCATGTACTTTTCTATACAAATTTGAAAGCTGTCCATACAAAAATTATTTATGAAAATTCAAAAATCCGTATCTGTTGAAGGAATCTTTTGATCGGTTTGGTGTGATTGGCAAAGTTGTTGATATGAATAAGGACTACACTGAGAAATATGATACAAGGTAAAATTGTTTTGGTGATTCTTTATTTCACTTTTTGTCACTAAAACTTGCATGGTAAAAACAAACACTTTTTTTATTATTTTTATTTTTTCTATGTTTTAGGGGACATGAAATGCCAACTGTTCAGAAATTTGCCGAGAACGCAAAAAATCATTGGCTGAGTTTTAAATTTTTGAATTAATACTGATTTTATAAAAAATCGAAATATTGGTTGATAGTTCTCGTAATTTTCAAAATAACAAATCGTCGCCATCGTGCTAACTTGTCGTACGTGCATTTTGGGCCAAATTGAGTTAAGAACGCCATTTTGTGCAGCTCACAATGCCTCACCTTTTGACCTCCACAGATCCCCAAAATTCGATTTCAATCCTGAGATATTCAACAAAAACTGAAAAAACTCCGTGCATTTTTGTCACTTTATATATGAAAGTAGTTTCAATCTTGTCGTGCTATCTTGTCACTTCATGAAAATCGATGTAAGTGCGACAAAAGGCCAAACGGATTTCAGGCCAGGAAAGTCAGGATGCGTTTGTCGCACCTACAAGCTAGACTACCGTAAACATGTGTAATTATAACACGGGACTCCAGCAACCAACTTCAACCAAACTTCGGGACAATGCACAGAATGGTCAACCAAACAAAACGTGTTTGTTATTGTTTACATTGTGTGCTCTCGTTTTTGAATATTCAAGGTCAAACATTAAAACGCGTTTTTCTCGGAACGTCGAAATGGCGGGTGCGACAAGATAGCACGACGACGTCGAAATGCGTGTAAAAAAATCTCGGAGCAAAAAGTTTTGTTGATGTGCACCGTTAAATCAGAAGCTCGGTAGCTGCACAGTTCTTTGGAAATAACGCTTTATAATGTATGTCTTCCTCACTGCATATAAAATTACTCGAAAATTGAACTTCTTAAAACAAAATATGCATGTACTACATTAGGGTGTAATATGGTTGTATGGAAAAAAATTGTCCCAATCTAATGGGCACAGCAACTTTTTAGTTCTTTTTGGGGTCCTAAACTACTCCCCAAAGTTTGGGAACAATTGGTTTAGTCTTTACTTTGCTCAAAGCGATTCAATTTTCGATGGGGAAACCATTGTTTTGGATTTTGATATTTACAAATTTCACGCATCACGCTGTACTTAAACCGGATTCATATTCAAATACTCTGAAAGATGCTCTACAACTTTCCCGAACGTGTTCAAAACTCGTCTAAAACGTGTTTTTTGCTCGAAAATCACGTTTAAGACAAGTTTTGAGGACGCTGTATCTTCTTTCAGGGGCAAGTTAGCACCATACTTTCTTCGGGAAAGTTGTAGAGCACCTTCCAGAGCATCCGAATTCAAATCCGGTTCTAGTACAACTTGAAACATGGATTTTTTAAATATTAAAATTGAAAAAAAATATTTTTCCCGTACAAATTAATATGGAAAATTGATTCGATTTGCGCAAAGTGAGGACTAAACCAATCATTCCCAAACTTTGGGGAGTTGTTTAGGACCCCAAAAGGAACTGAAAAAATGTTGTGCTGGAAAATCGATTTTGATATTACACCCTAATGTACATATCGACTCTTAATTATTTTCTGACCAAATATCTGTGGGGATGTATGTGGGCATGATTTTTGTCCACACAAATTTATCGGCACTCGGTTAGGTCTGTTTTGGGATCCCTTTGAAAATTGTAAAGTTTTATGGAGTCCTTCAAAAGTTATAATAAAACACTATTTTGACGAAATTGCATAAGATCCGGATGACAACGTAGGCTTAAATTTGATGATTCTTAAAATTTTCTTGTTACTTTTTATTGATTGCTTAATTAACTTAACCCGGGACCCGTGGTTTAGGGGTAAGCGTGATTGCCTCTCACCCAGTCGGCCTGGGTTCTATCCCAGAAGGTCCCGGTGGCATTTTTCGAGACGAGATTTGTCTGATCACGCCTTCCGTAGGATGGGGAAGTAAATGTTGACCCCGGTCAATCCTAGAGGTTAGGTCGTTAGCTCAGTGCACGTGTAGGAGTCGTCTCCCTGAGTCCTGCCTCGGTGGAGTCGCTGGTAGGCAGTTGGACTAACAATCCAAAGGTCGTCAGTTCGAATCCCGGGGTGGATGGAAGCTATGGTGTAAAAAGAGGTTTGCAATTGCCCCAACAATCAAGCCTTCGGACACCTAGTTTTGAGTAGGATTTTGAATTTTAATTAACTTGAACTAAATCTTTAGTCTAATGCTTGATATTGTTTGTAAGTTATTTACACTGCCCAATTCATTTCCTGTTAATAAAAACAGTAAAAATCTCTCATGTTAAAAATCAATGTCGTTAAAAATTAATATTCTCCCTTCAATCTCCAAACCAATCAAACCAGACACAGTCCCTTAACTCTTAGCCTAGCAATCCTGCTGCCCAATAACCCCCAACCAGAACCGTTCCATAAATGGCCATAAATCCTCGTGTCCACACACACGGTCTCCACACTACTAACCTCTTTTATGGAGTCCACTGCTGTGCCGCTCCTCCGGATTCCGCTGCTGTCCCGTCGTGGTCGTGGTGGCACATGCCACCAGGGTCACCATCGCCGCCACCAGTATCATTCCGATGGTGTTGCTTCCAGTAGATGCTGTTGTTGTTGTGCTTTTGCTTCGCTCCATGGCTCTTTTTTTGTTGTTGTTGCTGTGGTTGTTTCGGTTGTTGTTTACGATTTCACATGCACACACTGCCGATAAACACACTCACACAATCACCGACGATAGAAACACTTGACACTGTTTGACACTATTTTTTTTTTTTTGACTTACACTGACTTGATATTTGCTGTGCTGTATTGTCTTACACTTGACTTACGCTGACTTGGTTGTTGGTACAAAACATTGAACGACTAACACTGCTTTTATTTTGACACAATTGCGCTTCTTCGCTTTTTACGTAGATTTCCGTGTAAATTTACCTAACCTTAACTAGACGACGACGACTTGGTGCGTCACTTGGTGTGTACGATTACTTTGTGGGGACGATGACGTATGGGCGGGGGGTCATCAACGTGGGGGGGAGGTACTTTACGTGTGAACACTTACAACGCTAGATTCCTGTATTGGGTGGTAGCACTTACTTAACGACGACGTTTTACGTTGCTTTACGGCGATATCTTTTTAACCTTTCGTTTTGATTTAATATATACGTATAAAAAACACTAAACTGCTCTCGACGACCGCGGTCAACCGTTGAGCAGAGATTCTACAGACTTTTATTATTTTTTTTGTATACACACAGATTCCGGATTCCTTTTACATCCTCGTGGCAGGGCTTTTCCAGAGTTAAGGTTATGTATGTGTATGTGTTGACGATGGGTTTGGCCGTGCACTTGTTTTTTTTTTGCTACGATTTCGAGAATAACAACATCGAGACTGTTCCCCCAGATTCTGGAATGATGACACTTGTAAGATTTGACTCCCGGAAAACCCCGAAAAGGGCACTTTTTCCTT
>NC_051861.1:78444576-78524576 GCF_015732765.1 Culex quinquefasciatus | reverse complement strand
GTTTGGATGAAACACCCTAATATACATCATGTAACATATTTTAAGATTTTCTTTCCAATAAACACAAAACTTTGAGTATTTCATTTGATTTTATTTCTCTCGTTTAAAGGTGACCTCATTTGACCAAAAAATAACATCATTTATTTCAGACTGCAACTGCGACCGCTCAGTCATCCAAAGTTACCAAGAATACGATCTTTCGATTAAAATATTTACTCAAATAAACGGAGATAGTCAGCTGCTTCCTACTGATATGTAGAACGTGGAATGTCTTACGTTTTTGCGTATTTTTTTCGAAAACAATTCCGGTTTATTTTTTAAAAAGCGTCACGTTTTAAAATCTGTACTTTTCTGTTTACACATTTATACGATTTGTTTTTATTTTATTTGTAGTGTTCATCTAATTTCCTGTAGCACTATTTTCAGTGTAAGAGTATACAAATGTTTACGTTACAATGGTACTCGATGAATAGGCCATTTTGAGGAGTAGGCATTTTGTTGAGATTATTTTCACCGAAAAGTCAATTCACCAAATGGCCGTTTCACTGAATCATGCTGTATGCTTCAAAAAGCATGCATTTTTTTTAAAGAAAACAATGTTTTGACCAAGTGACCCAGACTCGCCCTCGTTTTTTTTTAGATTGGCGCAGCAGTCAACGGAGCTCCGTAGTCCGCCACCGGGTTCAATTTCAGCGACTCGTAATACCGGGACCGTTCCAGATCGTACTGTTGCTGCTGCTGTTGCTGCTGATGTTGGTAGTACTGCTGCTGGTGACTCATCTGCTCGGAAGTGGTCTGCTCTCCAGAGTACTGATCGTAGTGACCTTCGCCGTTCTGATTTTTGCAAATGTCACTGTTGTTGTTGTTAGTGACAGCGCCGTGGTGATGATCACTCTTTACGTCAGAGTTGCCAGTGGCGGCAGTGTGGCCAGAATTACCAGGATCGGAGGGGTTGTCCGTTTTCAGAATCGAAATCACGTTGTTCCGGAGGCTCTCGTAGTACTCGTTCACGTGGTTGTCATGGCCTGCTGTAGCACCGTCAGCTTTGGGCTGAAAGGTTGATATTTTTGTTTAAAATTGATTGAATTTGTTTAAATTTCGGGTCAACCACTTCCACCGAAAATCATACGTTAAAAATCTAAACTGCTAATTGGAAGTCAACCTTTTTATTATACACACGAGTGCAGTTGATTTGTTTGTTTGAAACGATTTCGGTGGCACCCAAAAGTTTGGTGTTTGCACCAAGTTCCCTTTAGAAACATTTTGGGGAACAATATTTCAACGGGGCATAACTAATTTCACAAATCAAACCCTCAAAGGGCGCCTTGAAAAACTTTTTTAAATTGTTACTTCCGATTTATTTCTTGCCTGCAGTTCCAAGATTAAAGGGAAACGCAAATAATGGAGTGATGAATTGCCTAATTGCATGATGATTACCTTTTATACTCGTTTTACCTTGACGATGCACACGATGTAAACAAACGCCAAAGTCAAACCTACGAAAACTGAGACAGGTGTGCTGCGGGTGGAGGTAGAAATCAAATTAGGAAACGTTTCACCTTTTCCCAAACCCCCGTTTAAATGTGGCATAGGAAGTTGGGAGTCGGCGAATCGGAGGTGGGACCAGATATTGAAACCGGGAGTTAATCTAATTTAGAAGTTTGTGTGATCGTAGATCGTATCAGGGAACAAAACTATTTTTTTGAATGAGGGGAAATCTTCATTTTTTTCAGTTGAGCAAGACATGAATTTTTTTTTTTGGTTTTGGTGACAATATTCAAAGTTTGAGTCGTCTTTTATGAACAATTCTCGATCAACGTAACAAAATGTATGCCATGACTTAACACGAGCATGGCCGTGTCTTAAATTGAGAATGTGATTTAAACTAAGAGCTTTATGTTTTTTAATAAATTATATTTTTTTCTTATTATTAAAAATTCTATCACGCTGGAACTAAGATCTGTGAGTCTACCAGATGTGCGACAAAAGGTCGAAAAACATATGGTCTAAAGGACAAAAGGTCGAATGTGAAAAAATGAAAAAACGTAATTATAATATTAAACATCTAAAAACTTGTTGAAAACAATATTTTCTTACAAACAAGTTTGACTTTTTATTCTGTGAGTTAATCCTTGGTTTATCTTTTGAACCCGGATCATACTCACGAAGCGCCAGTGGTTATTTCTAGTTCATTAGCTAGCAAATCCTAAGAAGTTAGAGTCGTAGTCAATGGCGTTATACAAAAATTTGACCCCATAGCTATTAAACGTCAAAGCTAAATTGTACACTGTTGCACAGAGAAACAAAAACACAATGCACTCCAAAGTGGACTCATTCTCCTAAAAAAAGCAAACACTCATAAAACTTTCACCCAAAAAAAGCAGTTGATATTATCATAATCGCTTTATTGCAACAATTCCGGATACTTTTCTTTTCTCAACACACTCCCGCCGTTGACTTCCGTTGGTCGTGTCCCCCACTTCCCCGTTACGCCTTACATACAAATTTCCGCCCATGTTTATCGATACTATCTTCAATTGGTCCACCCCCGTCCGTACCTCCGAACGCAACGTGATAGTTCCTCGAGTAAAAAGGGTCACTTTCCGAAACCAACCCCACAATAAAGTACGGGAGGGTGAAAAAAAGTCCACCAGGAAAAAACATCATAATTCTGGACTCAGGATTTTTTTCTGCAAAAAAAAGGGGGAAAAGCCCCTTTCCTGGTTCCTACCCAGCTCACACAGACAATTTACGAGCGATCATATCTGGATGAGTTTTGTTATTTTATGCTTTTTTATGACTTTATTGAATTTGATTTGCCGGCCGAGCGGCGCGCAACAGGGCTGGGGGAACGGGAGGTCCGTTAACGGTGAAGGGTGGGAGGAATCGCTTTATGGACATCACCACCGTAAAATATTTGCTCTGGGCAGTTGTGGCACGCCGTGGGTCAACCAAAACAAGATTAGAGGCGATTATCGTGTTTCGGGCACTTCCGGCGATTTGTGTCTTGCAAGGTGATATTGAGTGGGTCAATTGATGTCATAGTGAGAACTGACAAATTTGTGCGAATGCATCGTTATTGAAGTAAAAAATCTGGATGTTGTAAAGTTTTCCAAATCAATTTGTTTTTTTGAAGATCTTCTGGAAACGTCTTTTTGATAATTTTGTTGATTTGAAAATACGGTCAAAAACTCAACTTGTTCATATTTGTTAGTGATTTCATAAAAGTGTCCACGTGTTTTATGGATGGTCCCTTACTAACTTAAAAAATTTCTAGCTGGAAGCGAAGTAGCTTGCAAAACTCGCGCTTTTTATATTTTCTTTTGAAAATGCGTTGTTTTGTGTCTAATCGTAAATGTGATTCTATCATAAAACTACAATCACGTAAATTTCGAAACTCTCAAAATAAAGATCATCATTGCGGTGCGAACACTGAGCCAGTCGGTAGCGGACGCATTGTTGTTCTTTAAAGACGACCCGCGGTTCGAGGGAGCGGAAGCAACAGCAGAGTTCGTGGCTTTGATAAACGATATTTTTGGCATCCTGAATTCCACAGATCCCGCAGAGCATGGCTTCAAGGAAACCGCTCAACGAGAACAGCTTCGTTGTAATCAAGCCGGTGTTAGGCTACGCTGAACATTTCATCAAAACACTACGGCTGAGTTTGGAAGAGCTGATATGCAAAACCAAGTACAGCACCAGTTGGACAACCTAACCCTCTACCGGTTCAGCCAGGACAACGCCGAGAGATTCTTCGGCGCCACGCGTTCCACGGGAGCGTGTAACAACAAGCCGAGCACCGTTTTGTTCTGGTCGTCATACAAAAGATTGCTCCCCAACAACAGCATTCGAGGAACGTCGAAGATGAACTGCTCGTCCGACGACACGCCAATTCTAACAACAAAGACCTCCCAAACGAACGAAGTTTGGCGCACTTCTCAAGCTGAATTCCCCGAGCATTTAGATCAGGTCGTTGACTCGCTCTTGTCCGAAGTCAAAATCTACGCAGAGGAGAGGCTTTTGGAGATCGAGATCGTCAAGCAGACCGTATTACACAATCCTACAGGACTGCGCTAAAATTATTCTCCAGAATGACGACGAAAACATTTTTTTCTGAATTTGAACATTCTGTTGATGAGGATTTTTGCGAAAACCTTTCTGATTTTTCTGTTAATTTGTCTCGGAAAAGTACCTAAAAACTACTTTCCAAAGATATAGCAAACATGTAATCAAGCCAAAACCGTATATTCGTAATCAAGTGACCAAACTGTATCTTTTTCATGGTAATTGAGTATCTCATATGAAAACTACTATTGTTGCAATAAAAAGTAATCCTACGTGTTAAATTTATCTGTTTTGATAGCGAAAAAATAACAAAGTCTGCCTCTGGATGCAACCACAGACACTCGGAAGATACGCGCGGGTCTTCCTATACAAGTACTACAAGACCACTCGAGAGTCGAACCCAAGAATTACGCACCCAGAACTTGCACGAGCGCCGATATTTTAGGCCGGAGACACAACTGCAGGAATTTTTCTACCAAACCATCTTTCTTGATTTACGCCACACCAAGCAACCACAGTCTAAACATCCACAAACTGTGTTGATGCTGGTGAAGCCATAAATCCCCCCGAGCCAAACTCAACTATCCTACCAACCGGTGGCAACTTGCTAGGTGGTTATCGTTTCTGAGATACAGGTCTTCAAATTCGAGCCTCAACATATAAAGGTCACATAAATCCGAGTTCCAAAATGTGCGACTATTTTTGTCTGGTGTTTACTTCCGGTGGCCTCCGGAAGTCCATCCTTGGCTCAAATATGTGTCTTGTTAAGCTTCAGAAAGTCTGTCTTATGATGCTATTGGGTCGAATAAACCCAAAGACCTTGCCCGGGTAAAGCGTCAAATATAAGTGAGATTTTGACCAGGATTTCGAGCGTTCGAGTACGGACTTCATTACGAATATTTCACAGCACATAAAGCGGTACTATTAGCTTGTCAAATGTGTTCCAGAAAGACAAAGGTTCGCCAAATCATCCATTTTTGAGAAAATCCACTCATCCTTCTACACCATGATGGATCATGTACGGTTGAATGATATCTCCTCTAGGTTTCACATAACGGCGCTTGGTAGATATCGTGTCGAGATTTCTAGCTTCTGTCGAAAGAATCACAATAGACGTCAGAAGACTCGTTTCTTTCTTTTACATGCGCGATTCTTTCGTAAAATAAGGGGTATAGAGTAAAAGGCAAGGAAAACAGTAGCTCTTGAACACTGGAATCTGCTTGTTCAACATCTTTTACAAATGTATTATTCAGTGCTGTTGTTATCCTCACTAAAAGATAATTTGTGAGACCACAGATTGAAACATTCTGTACATCTATAAAACCTTGGACGTGACACGCATCCGCTTTGATTTGCATTTTCAAAATTACAATTTACTGATTTCGGTCGAAACTTCAAATACGGTTACTGAAAACGCCAGTCATTAATTGCTCTATTATCTATTGTCCAGAAACATTATGCCATGAGTCAAACAAGTACAAACTTGTACAAGTACAAAGACATTCATGGTGAAAGCGGTCAACCCCATAAAACAAACCGATAAGCGCAAAAGCTGTTATAGAAAAGCATCTTAGATCGCACACACACTCGTACCTTACGACGACGGGCGCACGATCCCGGACCTCGTCTACCAACCCGGCCGTTTACGTACCCGTTCCGCGACGACCTGCCCGAGCTGCGACTCCATCGCGTTGATGTCGGTCTTGAGGCGCAACATCTGGGACTCGACGCGGGCGTTTTCGCGCTGAAGCTCGGTGATTTCCGCCTCCAGCGAAAGCAGGTCTTCGCCGTTGGCGGAGCTTACCGGGTCTGGGGGAGCTGCGGGACCGGGATGGTTGGTGATTCGGGTTGAGGAGGACGAAGAGGATGGTTGGGAGTTGTGTTGCTGCTGGAAGGAATGCTGCGGAAGGTATCCTCCGTTGGGCGGCATGTCGGAGTGATTCGAGCTGGCCTCACTGCCCTGGGTGTCGTTGGACGTGATGAGGTCGTTCATGCCTGGAAATTTTGAGGTTAGTTGAGGGTCACCGGAGTTGGAAGTCGCTACCGGACTTACCATTGTAGCCTTTGGTTAACTTGTCCGTTTCATCGTCCGAGTATTTGATCTTTTTGGAAGCCATTGGAACTGTCAATAGGTCTTTAATCAATATTAAGTTTTAATTCTAGAACAATCCAGGCTTACCGTCACAACCTGGCGTAGAACATCCAGAGTCACTGCTGTACTTCAGTCCTCCCATGGAACCGCCGGAGTCGATCACCCGAAGGCGGTTCTTGCAAGCGATTGGACACCCGGAAGCACTGAAAAGCACTAGTTCAAAATCTCAAAAAGACTAGGGAATGTCACATCACTTACCTACGATGGGACAGGAACTTCCCGGTTGAGTGTCCGGAACCGTCACAACCCGGAATGGGACACCTGAAATTCAAAACAATCTCAAAATCCGTTCAAATTTATTGCATTCTCAAATCACCTCAACGGTTCCGCCTCCGATCCGTCGCGGGGTTTGTTCTTGGGCTTGGTGGCCCGCGGACACCCGGACAGGCTCCGGTGGGACGAGTAGTTGCCGGTGGCATGCCCGGAGCCATCGCAGCCCGGCGTCGGACACTTGAGCTCCTGCGAGGCCACGTGGTGGAACGAGCGGGACAGACCGGCCAGTCTGAGAGAGAGAGAGATAGAGTTGAGAGGTTATGGGGGGTTCGTTCGCAGATTGTTGTTAAAATTTGAGATTGTTTTCTAAAAACAACAAAAATTTTACGTTTTGTAAACAGTTCTGCTTGAAAAATCATGCAAATTACTGCAATAAATGTCAACCACTTAAGTACGTTCACAGATAAGTGTCAAAGATAAGTTTTCTATATCAACAATAATCTACGAACGCACCCCAACCCCCTTTAAACTCACCCATCCTTCAGCAGCCGATCCTGCGAGGGTATGTGGCTGGGCGGTGGCATCGAGTAGTGTCCGCTGGAGTACGCTCCGGACGAGTACAGGTGGGGATGCGGCGGGGGCGGAGCCCCGTACTGGTACGCCCCGGGAGGACCGTACCCCGGATAGCCTGAACTGGCCGCCGCCGCATACTCGATGGCCATTCCGTAGCCGGCCGATGGGTAGCCTGAAAAGTTGGTTGAAAAAAAAAAGGAGCAAGTTACATAATTAGAAATCTTCCAGCTGGACCAACCACCCAACGGGGAATTCCGAGAATTTTTCGAGTCTCCTGGACAAAAAGGAACATGAAACACTTTCTCATTAGCTGGTCATCGACGGGGGAGGACGACGACCGGCAGGCTGGTGACATTCTTTTGTGGACCTTTCCGGGCTTCTGTGGAGGGGGGAAATATTTTAAAACGAGAGAAAATATGCATTCTTTTAATGTTGTGGGTCCGTTTACGGTGGTGGGGGCAGTTTTCACCTGGCCGTTAATAATCACCCCTTCTCGGAAAGTCCGGCTTTTAAGTTATGATTTTTCGCTTTGATGCCTTTTGATGTGTTGTGTCGTCGTCGTCGTCCCCTGGTGGGCAATCATTTTAATGTCCCGACTCCCTCCCTCTGACTATACTATCAACTCACCACTATGATCTCGATAGCCGTCGGAAATGTAGTGTGACGAAGCGCTGCTGTCTGGGGTAGACTCCCGGCTGTACCCGAGCGCTCCGGTTCCGGCAGCGCTGGAGGACGGTGGCACGATGAAGCCGTAACCGGGTCGCGAAGGTCCACTAAAGTCCATCGGTTCGGCCTGGGGTGACCGCGGAACTGGAGATCCGGAAGAAGCCCGTCCAAGGGGACTGGCAGTGCTGTGGAAGAAGAGAATTGTTGCGTGGGGTACGTTCACGAAGTTTTAAAATGTTTTGTTATTTGAGTAGTCTTACCTATTGGACAGCCGGACGCTCAAGTCCAGCGTCTGTCGCTGGGGACTCGCAAGTTTGGCGGCCAACCGTTCCTTGGCGCTCCTCGGAGAGCTCGGCTGCCCGCTGGAGGACGGCAAATTCCCGGTGGACAGATCCATAACTGGGGCACGTTCACCGCTCACCGGGGAGCTTCTACCCTGTGTAGTACCCTCCACCTCCGGTTCCACTTCCGTATCCGTACCAGTCTTGACACTCAAATTGATTGCCGAAAACGGAACCGGTACCGTACCCGAGGTTGCCGGGGGTTGCACCGGAACCTGGTCCTGGAGCAGGCTCCCACCAGAATTGCTGCTGCTGTTGCTGGGGTTGGGCGTCCCCTGGTCGTATGGTTGGTAGACCGGCCGGGGGCAGATCGGACCAGCCGACGAACTCTCGTCCGGTTCCAGCTTGAGCACCGGCGGGGGCGTCGGATCCACCACCGTAGTAGCTAGGCCAAGGCTCAAAAGTTGGCCCGGTGGTTGTTGAAACCCCACCACCGAGGAAGCGGAAGAGGTTGCTGGTACCGCGCTATATTCCTCCATCAGAGGAGGCTGAACGGTGGAACCGTAAGATCCGTACCGCGAGCCGTACGCCGGATCGTACCGCTCGAAGGCTCCCGGATCGTACCCGGATCTGGAATAACCTCCAAAGTCGTACCCGGAACCGCCCATGGCGGTATTCGTATACTGCTGATGGTGCTGGACCGCCGACTGGTGGTGCTGCTGGTGACCGCCACCATATCGGTAGTCGTAGCTGGTGCTGTCCAGCATTGTATCTTTACTGTCAAAGTCCGGTTTTTCGGTTTTGATCACTGGTTTGGGTTCTTCCGGCGGAACTGGCGCTTCAGTTTTCTCCTCAGACTCCTTCGGAGCAGGATCTCCCCGATTCCGCTCCTCGGAGTTGGTTGTCTTGAGATTCTGCGGCTCGTCGGCAGGTTCCCGAAGTCTTGGTGAGTATGTGTCCCGATTGGACTCGGGAGAACTGCTACGACTGCGTTGGTTGATCAGAGACGATCTGTACTCGCTGAGTTGTTGGTAGTTTAGAACTGAAAAGATATATCAGAAAGATTGTTAGCAAACTCCAGCTGATCTTCAACATTGAAGATATCCCCGCACCTGCCGAGTGGAGCTTCTGCCGGAACAGCAGTCCATTCTGGTACTTGAGCTCGCGGGCCGCGGCCTTGCTGGCGGCCGCCTTCGGACAGCCGGAGAGACTGCGGTGCGAGTTGCGCCCGGCGCTGACGTGGCCCCGCCCGTTACAGCCCGGCGTGGGGCATTTGAGGATGGTTTCGTGGAGGGCGAGTACTGCAGAAAGCGGAACGTTTGAGGTTATGTTAAGCCGAAGCGATTTGGAGACTTACGTTCAGATGAGACCTTGTCCCTCCGTGGACATCCGGATAGGCTCCGGTGGTGAGAGTAGAGTCCGGTAACGTGGCCAAGTCCTACGCAGCCTGGAGTGGGACACTTGCTGGATTCTGAAAATATTTGAAAAACTTATTGATTTTGGCACGGGTGTTCAAATTGTCTAAGATTACGTACATTTTCATGTTAATAAAAATTTCACAAAACAAATTTCGTTACCCAAAGTCACAGCACGGAAGATGCGCATAACTGTCGGCATATTTGCCGTGTTTGCCGTCCGCTTCCAAATCCATCTAATTAATTTAAATTTGTTTGCTCTAAACAAGGTCCTTCTCACGCGGAGCCAAAGCCACAGTCAGTTTCGTTGAGTTCCTCTTGTCGTCGCATTTGGAGAGCTTTTCAGAAAAGACCAACAAACGGCAGAGACCAGCGAGCAGATAAGGTAGTGAAGGTTGTTCTATTACGGTTACACCTTGTTGCACAGTAAAAGTCAAAATATATTTTTTTAATCCATCATTTTGGATTTTAATCTTTTTATTTCAAAAATAAATTTAAAAATTACTCTAATAGGTTGCAATTTTGGTTGTATAACTGTTGTTCAACTGAAAAATAGAACAAAATGGTTGCTGTAACAGCAGTGCAACATGTTTGTAACAAGAGTTTTGATATTTTTTTTAAATTTTACAGTAACAATTTTGAGTTATACTCAAAATTTTCAGGGCCTTTTCCACGCCACAAAGTGTAAACTGCACCGTTTAGTGTGTGCGGTGCGGAACCGGGCAGATTCTGCTCCACCGATAGTGTCCAGAAGAGGTGTGCCATTTGAAACCCCTTGCGTCTCCTGCGTATGTTTGCGCACCTCTCCAAAGTTGTAGATGTAGTCAGGTGTGTGGCGTGGTGGTGCGGTTTCGTTGAAAAGTTTTCCACTATCCACGTTTTGCCACCGCCCGGCGCAACAAATCCTTGACAAACAAACAGGCAAACAAACAACCAGAACGAGCAGATCTATCTCTAGTGTTGTTTGCACTCGAAATTTATGCTTTTCGCTGCGGGTTCTGGAAACAGCGATGAGCAGCAAGGACCAAACGAGCGAACGAACGAGTTTTACGTGACTCGCCGGTTGTGAAACATGATTTTAATTAGTTGATTTTCTAAAACGGTGCAACACCACCGTCGTTGTTGGTGCGTTTTGGGTGGAGAACGTTCAAGTAATTGCTAGGTTTTCTGATATGGAGGGCTGAAATCCTAACATTCAAATGCTGAATTTGCTTATTTATTTATTTGATCTAACTATTATGTAATGAATATTTTTGTTTACGAGCGTGTTGCTAAAATATCGATGCATGGTCCTAAAGCCGATAAATTGTAAATAAATATTTGCCATTTTTAGAAATGTACACCACCCCAAAAAATAAAATTTATGGTTTTTTTTTAATTCAAGGGCTTAAATTGGTTAAGCCAATCTGAAAATATTGTTGAAATCATTTAACGGGGCACAGCAGCCAGAGTTTTTTACACCAAGATTATTGTGGCACACATTTTATTATCTTCAAAACTACCGTAACTTTCGATATAATGTTTTATTCATCCCCTAAAGACTGTTTACAAAATCAATTCCAAAAATGATTGACTGTTTTTACAAACAGATTGCAGGAATGTTGCAAAATTGTGTCCGTACGTCCGATTTGACAGTGTACTCAAAATTTGGAAAAAACGTATTTGTCATAAAAAAAATGTAAAAAAATAGTTTCTTAAATTATGCAATTTTTCGTTACTTGACTGAAAACTATTTTGGACATCCCTTTTTAAGGGAAATTTAATGTACATTCCGAATGAGCATGAGCATGAGCATGAGAGACAACCCATGGTTGTCCTTCTCGTTGCTGAACAGGACCACAATACCCTATCAACTCAACTGATCATATGCATCATGTTTCTCTTATCAACAGCATGTATGAATGCGCTGAAAAGATAAAACATCAAGATCACTAAAACTAGAGCCGGAGAGAAAAGTTAACAGTCGTTGGTCACCAACGGCGCCCGCCATGTCAGTTTGTAGATCTCGAGGGGATGGGACGGGAATGTTAGTAAGCACAGGTTGCTACAAAGGGTGGGTTCTATACGATATCCACACCGCCACGTGTACCGATCAAACTACTTTTACTTGGGATTTTGTTAGTAGGAAAGGATAATGGTCAGGATTCATCATAGAATATGATGATGTGAACAAAATTCTACAAAGTAGTAGAGCAGACAATTTCAGAAATAAGATAAATAAACATAAGGGGTTTGCTTGTTATTAGGGCGTCCAATTTTCCCGGGTTTTGAATTTCCCGGGAAACGGGAAAAATATTATTTAAATCCCGGGAATTCCCGGGATCCCGGGAAATTTTTGAAACAGTCATAAAGTCTATGTTTTCATTTTATTTGTTATGTTTTTAAGCTTAAAATTATAGAATAAGCTCGATAATATTAATTGGACAGTTTTCAAATAGCATAAAAGAAATTAAAAATGTTCTTTTTTTGTTCTTTGTTGCGCTTTGGATTTTAAATGAACTTGATTTTTTTATCCAATGTGGTTAAAATTGAATAAGTCTTCCATCAATATTTTTCTTCAATATATTTGTTAGCTCGACTCGAAGCTCGGCATTTTTTTTTTTTTTTAAAAAAAGTCTAATAAAGAAGAAATAAAATCTGATAAAATGATACCAGTCCATGTACAATTGTAAAACAAATACAGTCTGAATAGGACAGGAGATTTCAGAGCAATAAATTTAGGAATCCCTTCGGATAATCAAATCACTCGCATCGAATCGAACCACTCAAAACTTCTTTTTTCGCTGTTTTATTTTTGATGGTCAAGCTTAAGTATGACCCCTAATTTCTCTAAAGTGATTAAGATTTTTTAAATTCAAGATGGCGGCCAAAATGGCGGCGATAAAATAATTTTAATATGTATTTGGTAACTTTTAAGGCAATCAACCATTCAAATTTGACTAAAATTGGCTTGCAGAATTCTAATTTGTATAAAATAGGAAAATAAAAAATAAAAACAAAGAAAAACATTTTTTTCGTGATTTGATTATCTAAAGTCTTATACAATCTTTCGGATAAAAGACCTCTGGATAATTGAAACTTCAGATAACCGAGTTTTGTACCATTTTCCTGTTTCAACCAAATTCATTCAAAACATTGTGCAGAAAATAGACTTAAAAAGCTGTCCTGTCGTGATATTTTTCGTGATTTGCCCCAGTTTCTGGTGTTTAATGAAACAAAAAAATTAATATTTCTTTTCAAATTTAAAATCCTGAATTTACTTTAAAATATTACTCAGTCTTTCAAAAATATAATAAATAGAATTGAAAATATTTAAAGCATCAGGCATTTTGCGGATATGCAAGCTAAAATTTTGACAATTTTCCCTAATAAGCCAAATTAATACTGATATATGCTGAATACAATTTGTAATGCTTTAAAATTTTAATGCTAATCGATTATTAAGTATTCAACTTGTTAATAATTTTCACAACCAAATTTGAATTTCCATATTAAATTTGATTTTTTTTTTTAATTTCGGGAATTCCCGAGACAAACTATAAAAAAAATCCCGGGATTCGGGAATTCCCGGTTTTGGAAAAATCCCGGGAATTTTGTCCCGGGAATTCCCGGGATGGACGCACTACTTGTTATCATCACGAGTTATCGCGATTTTATTAAAAAAAAATATAGTGAAAATCATCAAATTGGATGGAGTAATGAGCGAGTGCTCAACCTGCCAAATTAAGAATTTTTCCTTCAAAATTACAATAAAAAGCATGCCAAAGATCAAAATACAACCTTTTTTATCATGCAAATTGAGTCAGACCTATAATAGTATACTTTAAAAGAGCCGGCAATCATGATACTTTCTGACAAGATGGGACGCGATTCAAATTTGCACAATCAATTTAAAAATCCATGTCCATTTAAGGGGTTACATACATGCAAATCGGCAAAAATGTACGAGGTTGGTTTGAGCACAAACTTAAACTTTTGTTCAATCTGTTTTCAGGACATTAAAATATACATTTTCAACTCTTAACAAAATAAATTTGAAAATTGGTTGTATCATTGCCGAGATACAGCTATATGAAGTTAGCAGTTTCAAAAAACGGGTGCCACGATATCGATATATAACACTGCCTTGACTAAATCGGCTAAAAAATTTGGTGGATACTCGTTAAACCGGTCCTCGTGATTTTTAAAAAAGATCAAAATATTTTTATGTTTTTCTTATAAAAAATCGAAAGTTTTTTTTCAAAATCGGGCTTCGTCATGCACACGGGATATGTCTTGAGAGTCTTCACCCCAAATTTCAGCCAATTTGATCTATCCCATCTCGAGATATCGTGGCACCCGTAAATCAACTCGATGTTCAGAGAACAACGCTCGCAAAGTTTGACAATTCGTCTTGCGCATGGCAATTTTTTAGCTTAAATCGTCTGTAACTTACTTTAATCATAATTTTGTGATTTTTTACATGTATGTAACCAAATCTCAAAACTCGTCGCTGTCGTGCTTTCTTGTCGCACGTGCATTTTGAGTCAAATTGAGTTAAGAACGGCATTTTGGCAGCTCACAATCCTTAACCCTTTTAACCACAGATCCACAAAAATCGATTTCAATCCTGAGTTATTCAATCAAAACCGAAAAAAATCGGTGCATGTTTGTCACTTTTCCTGTGAAAGAAGTTTCAATCTTGTCGTACTATATTGACACAGCCTGAAAATTGATGTAAGTGCGACAACTGGCCAAAGGAATTTCAGGTCAGAACGCGTTTGAGTATGAGCTAATAATAACTTGGGAATCTAGCAACCAAATTCAACTTAACAGAATGGCCAACCAAACAAAACGCGTTTGTTATAGTTTACATTGCGTGCTCTCGTTTTTGTTTATTCAAGGTCAAGCATTCAAACGCGAGTTTCTCGGAACGTCAAAAAGCGACGTGCGACACGTTAGCACGACAGCGTCGAACTGTCAGTTTACAACTCGTTGTTGTCCATTCAGCTATTTCCGTTTAAAATTAGTTGAGAGTCAGTTTAGAATTACAATTAACTTATTAGCATTGTCACGATAAGTAAGCTATAGCGAACTCTCCAGCTGTCGATCTTCTCGATATCAATATTAGTCCAGCTGTCAATGAATTTTTCAATGCCTTCAAGTAGCATGCTATCATTTTTCGTTCTATAATTCGATCTACAATATGAACAACGAGAGAGTCCACTGTATTTCATAACTAATAAATAACTGGAATAAAAGGTATTTTCCAAAAGAAATCGGAAAAAATAGTTGAAATCGCAACATACTTTGTTTTTATTCAAGGTTATATAAAACCATATCTGATTAAAACAAATCACAGCTTTAAAAAATAACCCAAAAATCAACTTCAAGCTTGTTTATTTTTCTATACCCCGTCAAACTTTGCAAGACAGCACCCGACTTTCCCAAATTAGCTCATCTTCATACCAAACACACACACTCTGTGAAGGAAGTCCTAAACAAATATTTTCCCTCCAGCCACCCTCACTTGGCTACTCACATGGAGAGTTGAGCAAAAAAACAAGAAGGTGAATCAGTGTGTGGTGCGAGCCTGCTCCTCCCCCCAAGTAACATCCTTGTTTAGTTCTTATTTTATGGCCCTGTAAATGAATTTACCATCAGCCAGGTCCTTCCGAAGTCCACCCTCTCTTGACTTTTGTGGGCATTTGGAAAGGTCCAACTATTTTAACCTGCGCGTGAGTCCCGTTCGGGTTCACCTTCACCGTGCTTGGGACGCTGTGAAATTAAGGGATGGGACTAGAAAAATAGAACCATCAACCTCTCCCCCGACTTGGAGCACGGAAAGGCTCACGTGATTGTTTCGTTGAAATTAACAAAGAAGGGTGTAAATTTGAGCAGTTTACTAGCCTTGCAACATTCCGTCCACTTAACTGTTGATGCCGTGCCGAAGCCCCTCCGGGATAACAGAATAGGGGATGCTACCGGGAACTGTAGAGAAGACTCAAATTTCAGCATAAAAAGGTCCTTATCAGGTCCTACTGTGGACACGGGGAGGCGGTTTTACTAGAATGGTTCACGTTATGGAACTGTTTTGAAATGCTCCAGACAATTGGTAATATTTGATCTTAGCTTAAAGCAAAATTGACAAAGAATAGTTACCAATTTAACCAAATATAATACTATAAAATTTATACCAATCGCTTTAAAAAAATAAATCCAAATATATTTTTGCATGATTATTGAAGCCAATATAAGCCAAACGTAAAATTTACAAATATAAATAAAAAAAATTTGGGAGTTGCCACTAAAATTCAGCACAAAATGCTTCTAACTAGCCCTAGCTATGCATTAACGAAATTATTTATAGTTTTGAAGCTTATAAAGTTTTCGATCTGTGGTCCTAAAATTAAAAATTTGTAAATAAATTAAAAATGCTTTTGACAAAGGACTTTGTCTTAAAGCTCTATCTGCGGTGTCAATGCAAAATTTTTCGAAAAAGTAGCGTTTCCGTCGCAAGCCCTCGGCGTGACATTCTGTTTCTGTTGCGTAAATGCCGTGAAAACTATTTAAGCTAAAAGTTAGCCTCTTGAGGATTTAGTGTCCATCAGACTTTCATCAAAGACGGACCTTACGTTGGGAATTTTATTGCTCACACACACACACGCAGGTGGTGCACGAACTTGAGAGGAGGTCCAAGAAGTTATTGACGGTAGCCAGAACGGTCACCGGAATACCGAAGTGATTGGGAACAATTTGTGTAGGATATCGGCCACACCCGGAGTGGCCAGTGCCCTGAGGGAAGGTTCTACCGGAGACATTTACGGAACCATACAAATTTGGGCAATATGGGTATCAAAATTCATGGTTTTTGATACTGGTAATGAAAATGACCATTTTGGCAGGATTGGCCACACCCGGAGTGGCCATTGCCCTGAGGGAAGGTTCTACCGGGAGGACATTTACGGAACCATACAAATTTGGGCAATATGGGTATCAAAATTCATGGTTTTTAATACTGGTAATGAAAATGACCATTTTGGCAGGATTGGCCACACCCGGAGTGGCCATTGCCCTGAGGGAAGGTTCTACCGGGAGGACATTTACGGAACCATACAAATTTGGGCAATATGGGTATCAAAATTCATGGTTTTTGATACTGGTAATGAAAATGACCATTTTGGCAGGATTGGCCACACCCGGAGTGGCCATTGCCCTGAGGGAAGGTTCTACCGGGAGGACATTTACGGAACCATACAAATTTGGGCAATATGGGTATCAAAATTCATGGTTTTTGATACTGGTAATGAAAATGACCATTTTGGCAGGATTGGCCACACCCGGAGTGGCCATTGCCCTGAGGGAAGGTTCTACCGGGAGGACATTTACGGAACCATACAAATTTGGCCAATATGGGTATCATAATTCATGGTTTTTAATACTGGTAATGAAAATGACCATTTTGGCAGGATTGGCCACACCCGGAGTGGCCATTGCCCTGAGGGAAGGTTCTACCGGGAGGACATTTACGGAACCATACAAATTTGGGCAATATGGGTATCAAAATTCATGGTTTTTGATACTGGTAATGAAAATGACCATTTTGGCAGGATTGGCCACACCCGGAGTGGCCATTGCCCTGAGGGAAGGTTCTACCGGGAGGACATTTACGGAACCATACAAATTTGGGCAATATGGGTATCAAAATTCATGGTTTTTAATACTGGTAATGAAAATGACCATTTTGGCAGGATTGGCCACACCCGGAGTGGCCATTGCCCTGAGGGAAGGTTCTACCGGGAGGACATTTACGGAACCATACAAATTTGGGCAATATGGGTATCAAAATTCATGGTTTTTGATACTGGTAATGAAAATGACCATTTTGGCAGGATTGGCCACACCCGGAGTGGCCATTGCCCTGAGGGAAGGTTCTACCGGGAGGACATTTACGGAACCATACAAATTTGGCCAATATGGGTATCATAATTCATGGTTTTTAATACTGGTAATGAAAATGACCATTTTGGCAGGATTGGCCACACCCGGAGTGGCCATTGCCCTGAGGGAAGGTTCTACCGGGAGGACATTTACGGAACCATACAAATTTGGCCAATATGGGTATCATAATTCATGGTTTTTAATACTGGTAATGAAAATGACCATTTTGGCAGGATTGGCCACACCCGGAGTGGCCATTGCCCTGAGGGAAGGTTCTACCGGGAGGACATTTACGGAACCATACAAATTTGGGCAATATGGGTATCAAAATTCATGGTTTTTGATACTGGTAATGAAAATGACCATTTTGGCAGGATTGGCCACACCCGGAGTGGCCATTGCCCTGAGGGAAGGTTCTACCGGGAGGACATTTACGGAACCATACAAATTTGGCCAATATGGGTATCATAATTCATGGTTTTTAATACTGGTAATGAAAATGACCATTTTGGCAGGATTGGCCACACCCGGAGTGGCCATTGCCCTGAGGGAAGGTTCTACCGGGAGGACATTTACGGAACCATACAAATTTGGGCAATATGGGTATCAAAATTCATGGTTTTTGATACTGGTAATGAAAATGACCATTTTGGCAGGATTGGCCACACCCGGAGTGGCCATTGCCCTGAGGGAAGGTTCTACCGGGAGGACATTTACGGAACCATACAAATTTGGGCAATATGGGTATCAAAATTCATGGTTTTAATACTGGTAATGAAAATGACCATTTTGGCAGGATTGGCCACACCCGGAGTGGCCATTGCCCTGAGGGAAGGTTCTACCGGGAGGACATTTACGGAACCATACAAATTTGGGCAATATGGGTATCAAAATTCATGGTTTTTGATACTGGTAATGAAAATGACCATTTTGGCAGGATTGGCCACACCCGGAGTGGCCATTGCCCTGAGGGAAGGTTCTACCGGGAGGACATTTACGGAACCATACAAATTTGGCCAATATGGGTATCAAAATTCATGGTTTTTGATACTGGTAATGAAAATGACCATTTTGGCAGGATTGGCCACACCCGGAGTGGCCATTGCCCTGAGGGAAGGTTCTACCGGGAGGACATTTACGGAACCATACAAATTTGGGCAATATGGGTATCAAAATTCATGGTTTTTGATACTGGTAATGAAAATGACCATTTTGGCAGGATTGGCCACACCCGGAGTGGCCATTGCCCTGAGGGAAGGTTCTACCGGGAGGACATTTACGGAACCATACAAATTTGGGCAATATGGGTATCAAAATTCATGGTTTTTGATACTGGTAATGAAAATGACCATTTTGGCAGGATTGGCCACACCCGGAGTGGCCATTGCCCTGAGGGAAGGTTCTACCGGGAGGACATTTACGGAACCATACAAATTTGGCAATATGGGTATCAAAATTCATGGTTTTTGATACTGGTAATGAAAATGGCCATTTTGGCAGGATTGGCCACACCCGGAGTGGCCATTGCCCTGAGGGAAGGTTCTACCGGGAGGACATTTACGAAACCATACAAATTTGGGCAATATGGGTATCAAAATTCATGGTTTTTGATACTGGTAATGAAAATGACAATTTTGGCAAGATTGGCCACACCCGGAGTGGCCATTGCCCTGAGGGAAGGTTCTACCGGGAGGACATTTACGGAACCATACGACTTGGGGCAATATGGGTAGGGACCATCCATAAACCACGTGGACACTTAAGGTGGGGGGGGGGGGTTATGGCGATTGTCCACGATCCATACAAATTTCTTTTTTTGAATGGACAATTGTCCACGAGGGGAGGGGGGGGGGTTTAAATGATTCCCAAAAAAGTGTCCACGTGGTTTATGGATGGTCCCGTATCGAAATTCATGGTTTTTGAAACCGGTAATGAAAATGGCCATTTTGACTGGATTGGCCACACCCGGAGTGGCCAGTGCCCTCGGGAAGGTTCTACCGGGGGACATTAATCGAACCATACGACTTGGGGCAATATGGGTATCAAAATTCATGGTTTTTGAAACTGGTAATGAAAATGGCCATTTTGACAGGATTGGCCACACCTGGAGTGGCCAGTGCCCTCGGGAAGGTTCTACCGGGGGACATTAATCGAACCATACCACTTGGGGCAATATGGGTAGGGACCATCCATAAACCACGTGGACACTTTAGGTGGGGGGGGGAGGGGTTATGGCGATTGTCCACGATCCATACAAATTTCTTTTTTTGTATGGACAATTGTCCACGAGGGGAGGGGAGGGGCTTAAAAGATTCCCAAAAAAGTGTCCACGTGGTTTATGGATGGTCCCGTATCGAAATTCATGGTTTTTGAAACCGGTAATGAAAATGGCCATTTTGACCGAATTGGTAACACCCGGAGTGGCCAGTGCCCTCGGGAAGGTTCTACCGGGGGGAAATTAATCGAACCATACGACTTGGGGCAATATGGGTATCAAAATTCATGGTTTTTGAAACTTGTAATGAAAATGGCCATTTTGACAGGATTGGCCACAACTGGAGTGGTCAGTGCCCTCAGGAAGGTTCTACCGTGGGGACATTAATCGAACCATACGACTTGGGGCAATATGGGTATCAAAATTCATGGTTTTTGAAACTGGTAATGAAAATGGCCATTTTGACCGGATTGGCCACACCCGGAGTGGCAATTGCCCTGGGGAAGGTTCTACCGGGGGGGACATTAATCGAACCATACGACTTGGGGCAATATGGGTATCAAAATTCATGGTTTTTGAAACTGGTAATGAAAATGGCCATTACCGGAGTGGTCAGTGCCCTCGGGAAGGTTCTACCGTGGGGACATTAATCGAACCATACGACTTGGGGCAATATGGGTATCAAAATTCATGGTTTTTGAAACTGGTAATGAAAATGGCCATTTTGACCGGATTGGCCACACCCGGAGTGGCCAGTGCCCTCGGGAAGGTTCTATTAATCTACCATACGACTTAGGGCAATATGGGTATCAAAATTCATGGTTTGGCCACTACGGGTGTGACCAATCCGGGTGTGGCCAATCCGGTCAAAATTGTCATTTTCATTACCAGTTTCAAAATCCATGAATTTGGATTCCCATATTGCCCCAAGTCGTATGGTTCGATTAATGTCCCCCTGGTAGAACCTTTCCCAGGGCACTGACCACTCCGGGTGTGGCCAATCGGGTCAAAATGGCCATTTTCATTACAAGTTTCAAAAACCATGAATTTTGATACCCATATTGCCCCAAGTCGTATGGTTCGATTAATGTCCCCCCGGTAGAACCTTCCCGAGGGCACTGGCCACTCCGGGTGTGGCCAATCCAGTCAAAATGCCCATTTTTATTACCAGTTTCAATAACCACGAATTTTGATACCCATATTGGCCCAAGTCGTATGGTTCGAATAATGTCCCCCGGTAGAACCTTTCCGAGGGCACTGGCCACTTCGGGTGTGGCCAATCCAGTCAAAATGCCCATATTCATTACCAGTTTCAAAAACCATGAATTTTGATATCTATATTGCCCCAAGTCATGGTTCGATCCTCGGTTTCCCCAGGTACAATATGGTGTGGTCCCAAGCCCATTGCCCCAAATCATTCTGGTCCGGTGACCGTCCTTACAATCTTCATAAGAACAGAATTCCTCCCAATTTAGTGCACAAACTGTGTCTTTCAATGTGTGCAGCAATAAATACCGTGGATCCTTTTGTCGAAACCTCGTAAGGCACTGAATTTTTCTGAGGCTATCTGTTAGCTTAAATAGTTCGCATGAAATTTGGCAACATGGTGCAAATTTTGCCTCCTCTCCTGTTTACGTGGAACTGTCACGCGAGAATGTTGCACCACTGTTGCCACATTTCATGCGAACTATTTAAGCTATCAGATAGCCTCAGGAAAATTCAGTGCCTTACGAGGTTTCGACAAAAGCGGATCCACGGTGGTAATTTTATTGCTCACACACACACGCACACATTGAAAGACACAGTTTGTGCACTAAATTGGGAGGAATTCTGTTCTTATGAAGATTTTAAGGACGGTCACCGGACCAGAATGATTTGGGGCAATGGGCTTGGGACCACATTTATAGGATATTGGCCACACCCGGAGTGGCCAGTGCCCTGGGGAAGGTTCTACCGGGGGGACATTAATCGAACCATACGACTTGGGGCAATATAGATATCAAAATTCATGGTTTTTGAAACTGGCAGTGTTGCAAATGAGTGATAAAAAAGCTATCAATAGATTATCTCTGCTCCAAAAATATCTGAGAGTATAGTGGCCGTCACTATAGCTTGTGAGATCTCTTCTTATGCCTCGTGATTCCCAGCGATGTTATTCTCTCTCTATCACTCTTTCCCTTTTCCTCGACTATGCCCTCTAACCGCATAGTCTCTCAATCTCTCCGAAAACTGCAATGAGAGAACGCGAGAAGGCGATTAGGAGCCGACCACGCATGACGTCCCGTTAAACTGCGTTTGCGAAATTGGTTTTGTGGCGGCTTTTGTGGTTAAACGCTGTTGTGGTAGGATGAACGTGGAAGCGGGAATGAGAGAGAAAAGGAAAATGTCAATCGCGAGTGGATAAACACGAAAACGTGTTCGGCTATTTTCGGCGCTGAGAGTTTCAATGAAGAGAGAAGAGCAGTTATATTTGAGGCATGAATATTCAGGCGGGATAATTGTAGTTGCTGAGAGCTGATATTTTGATTTTTTAACAACCCTGGAAACTGGTAATGAAAATGGCCATTTTGACTGGATTGGCCACACCCGGAGTGGCCAGTGCCCTCGGGAAGGTTCTACCGGGGGGACATTAATCGAACCATACGACTTGGGGCAATATGGGTATCAAAATTCATGGTTTTTTAAACTGGTAATGGAAATGGGCATTTTGATTGAACATTTTCCGAACCATACTTGTTTTGGCAATTTATTTCCACAGAGGTGCCAAAGATTGAAAACATTTTATAGGAATAAATTATTTAAGATTAAATACATAGGCAATGTTTTAAAAATATAAAATAAAATAGAATATTTTTTAGGAGTTTTGTACAAAGTTCTTTGTCATACTGGTCATGTAGAACATAACCACCTGCACCTTTTTTTGATTTTACAACTTTCTCAACGCAAATTTAAATTTTCATCAATATTTTTTGAGGACAACAAATTTGCATTGGCCTGAAAAGGCAAAAATTGAGCCACAGAAAAGTATGGACATTTTTTCATTGTTAAACATCAAAAATCAAAATAGTATTTGAAGCAAAATTGAAATTGAGTTCGACAAGTACTTAACAATATTTTTTGATATAATATCCCGTTTTCATATTATAGCTACTTTTAGGTATACATCTTTATTTTTTTACGGATATTTCAGTTTTACAAATAATTCTTGATAGAAAAGCAACACTTAATAAAATGTTTTTGAAAAACTCAAAACATTTCCTATCATTGTCTTCTTCTTCATTCATCTTCAAAATCGGGCAACTAAATTCTTGGAAACAGCATCCCAAAGAACTCGAATCGATGAAAATTCTTCAAGTTTCTCCTAATAAGTCTATAATTTTCAACTGACGATATCTCGGAAACTATTGGTCAGATTTTAATGGTAAAAATTGAAACTTTTGCAACATTTTAGGAATAATTTTAAAATTATTCAAGTTTAACTTTTGAAAACGTCGAAAAATATATAATTTTCCTTATTTCATATTTTAGACAAAATAATAAAATATGTTTTGGTTTCGTCCATGAAGTACGTCACACTTAAATCAATTTAAATTAAAATTTTAAATGAAATTTGTACCGGCATAAACCCTAAAAAATCAAAGATTTCTAGCAAAACATTGCGATGTTGTCTGTTGATGTTTACATAAGGAACTAGCAGGATTGACTCTTTGTTTACACTTCGGCTTCGGTCCTTTTAAATTATTTTGCCATTTTCTTTAAACAGTACAAAAAAAAATTAAAAATTTAATTACTTTTTGATTGCAAATTTAATTTCTCTTATTTTTTGATATTTTTTGTCCGGATTTTAGATATTTTCCAAAAAACACTATTTTTTAAATATTCATATACACTCAACCCCCGGTGGTTGGTCACTTTTTCGTTTGACCTTTTTTTAGTTTGTACCCCGTTGGTTTGACAAAATCAAACTAAAAAGTGACGAACTGTCACTTTTTGCACGGGACTCACAAATACTTTCAAACTAAACGTTAGGTAGTAAGTGTGAGCAGTGTGTTAAGAGGGTGTAAAACTAAAAAGTGACCCCGTTCGTTTGACAAACAATTGTGTAGTTCAGTTTATTGTCACAAAAAGTTTAATAAAAATTGTATTTTTCCGTGTACCTATTTTTCTGAAAAGTCCTAATCATGACCTACAACTTAGCCGAAAACACCACATCGATAAGAAAATCCCTCTCAAGATAAGAATTTCATACATTTACAAACCCAGTTTGTATGATCAGCCATGAAAATTATATAAAGACTTGCATGGTCAAAGTTTCATCTAAATAAAAAACTAATTAAATGATATACAAACATATTTCCTAGATTTTTTTTTTGGAAAAACTGAGAAAGGTGTATTTAACTTCCATAGAATAATATTTTGTTATTCAGTCATCAAAAACTGATTTGTTAATTTTAATGACAAATTTTCTACGTAAATATTTTAAACTTAAACAGATTCTAAATTTATGTTCTAACAAAAAATTGTACCATTCTAGTGTTGTCCTATCACCCTCATCCATAGCCACTTTTCCCATCCCCTCTATCCACTACGTTAAAACAAGAGCACCGGACTGCTGGACAAAGAATTCTAATCAGCTACTATCTCCCTCCCCTTCTCCCTCTCCCTCTCTCCCTCCCGATGAAATAGCTGGTGGGAGTATGTTTGCCGAGGCGAGAGGATGAGGAAGAAAAAGCCGAAAGAAATATTTCCAAGCAGGGGGACAGGATCACCGGAAAATGTAACACATGTTTGGACGGGAAAATTGGGAAAAGTCCCGAAGGCTGAATCAGATGGGCTGGGAATGGGTGCCAAAGCAAATATTCCAAACACGTCGTCCCTTGGGCAGGATGTGGACGATGGGGGTGGTTCTTTTTTTTTTGTAGAGGTGCAAACAAAGGACAATGAAAAGTGTCACTTGACGTAAGTTGAGTGATTCTTAACGTGAAAGTCATCGTGATTGAAAAAACTCCAATAAATTGACTAACCTTTCAATCCACAGGGTAACGCTGAAGCTCCGGACGAAGATCCTGTCGATGAAGAAGCAGTTCCCTGTCGGATTAGAGCCGCTGCCCGATCCAAACTGGCCGAACCGGGATGGTACGACGATGTTGACGTTGATGACCCTGAAGTGCCGGGAAGTGGTCGATTGGTAGACGAACTGACGGCACTCTCACTTCCGGGACTCAACTTCCGGCTGTGACTGCTGTGATGATGACCGTGATGCTGGAACTGTTGATGTCGTTGATGGGACTGATGTTGTTGCTGTTGAGGCTGCTGATGTTGATGGTTTTGTTGATGATCTGAACTTCGACTGTTTGTGTTGTTGCTGGTACTGCTACTGACGGTTGAGACGGAGACCACACCCGAGGGATCTCCTCGCATGCCAGAACTGCCACTGCTAGAGGTTCGACCTCTGTCAGTTGTTCTGGCTGCCGTTGAAGTGTCTTGTTGATTAGCTGTTGATGTGGTGGTTGATGCTGCTGTTGTTGGAGTTCGTTTCAACGGGATCGGGGATGGATCCATACGAGAACGGAACGCCGTCGCTGGGTCGTCGAATCGAGGCCGTGGATCGTCGTCGTCGTGGTCTCGGATGTGCACCTCGGACGATGGACGGTGGTGCATAGCAGACGCAACGTTGGGAACGGGGTGGCAACTACATGCTTCATCCACGTGGGTTGATGAACTGTTGGTTTAGTGAAACTGGAATGGTACAGATGAAGTAATCGACATTATTCATCAATCTATGAGTAGGACGTCCGAAAAAAAAACTTAACGGTGGCCAAAATCTAACCCTTATAATGATAGATTAGCATGTCAGGGTCAATGTTTTGATAGATAATAAAAAAAATAGAAAAATGATTTACAACTCGAACGCTGAGCTTGAATGAAAAATTGCTTTTTCGAGTATTTTTTAGTAATACACGTAACAAACATAACAAAATCATTCAAATGTGATCGTCTGGTGCTTCAAGCTATAGTTTTTTGTCCCCTGAACAAATTCTTGTACAAAGATAGTCCATAAAAGCATGTGTTTGGGCATGGCAGGGCGTTTTAGAAAAAAAAAAGTTTTTTGAGTGAAAAATTAAAAAAAAACTACTCCGCAAAATGAGCCCAAAAATGTTGCATCCAAAACTAAATCATGCTGCTTGTAGGAAATTTCTTGTAGATCATTTTCCTTTTCAAGCATTCAATTTTTACCCACAGAAAGCTGAGATATTTGTATTTTAGTGGAAAAAAGCGAGGAATTTACAAAGTTTCCGTTAGCTACTATATTTACATACGGGAAGGCATATTTATAAAAAAAATATTTTGCTCTCTCAAAATAGATATTTTTTTATAACATTTCATATAACGAACATGAGATTTTCTCACAATGTAATCATGAATTAAAATTAATTTGATCAATTTTGATTTTTTGGCATGTGCATTCAAATGAAAGAAATTCATTAATTAAAATATTTTTTTTAAATTACACAATCGAGCATTATTTGGGTAGTCATCAATGAGACACTTTTGGTTTTCAAGTTTCAACTTTTTTTCTATTTTTTTCATCAGCATTTTTTTAATGAGCTTTATGTTGCATTTTGTTTCTTTTAGTGTGTTCTAACACTGACCAAAACATGAGATCGATCGCCAGAGTTATGCCACTGTCTCATTGTAGAAGCACTTGGCAGGAACAGATATAAGTTAATTTACTATCCAGGTTACTATACTACACTGAAAAAATATTATGTTTTCAGTTATGAGCAATGTAATTAGCTTATATCTGTAAGCTCATACATCCAATTGAAATGTGGTCAAAGACAAACTTATGGGAAATTGGACGAGCTTTCCGGTAAAAATATTTTCGAGAGTGAAAAATCAAGTCTGCCTTATAGAAATTGCCAAAAACCATCAAAAAACCTTTTTTTTTCAACATTTTTATTTTTAAAACCGCTGTAACTTTACAAGGATTGGACTTAGGACAGTAGTCAATATGGAGACTTTTATGTAAAATTGTCTGGAGAATCGATTCCCTTATTCGGGTTTTGAAAATTTGACGTTTAGAGCACTTTTCAAAAAAACAGTTTCCGTAAATGATTTTTGTATTTTTTTAGGTGAGTTGCTCCATCCTGCATTTTTCGTGAGTCTTTTAGTAACATCTTAGGCTATCTTCACAAAAATTTTGAACGAAAAAAAAATCGTTGGATCCCCCTAAAATTTGACTTTTAAACTTTAAAATTAAAAAATCTCATAAAAGTTGAGTGTTTTTTTTCTTTCAGTCTATTTTTATCGAAAAGCCCGTTAAATTTCTTAAAAGTTTGTCTTTTACCACTTTTTGATACGATGCAACGGCTTTGAAATACAGAAGTATTTAAATTCCGAATTACAAAAAATATTTAAAACACTTACGCCCTTCCCAAATGGCATTATCGAGTGGAACTGGCTCCATATACACAAAAATTGTTTATATTAGCGTAGGATAACATGTCTACAAAGTTTCATTGAAATCGGAGAGGGTCGAGAAAAAAGTACCTGAAAAATTCCTGTTTTGGGCTGGAATTGCTCATTAACTATCAAAAGTTAGTTTTTTTCCAAAGCTTATTTACTTTAATGTGTTTTGTTTATGCACAAATTTCGCCAAAACTAGGCCTGACGCCTGACGATACAGAACAACGTTGAAGGGTATGTCATTGCACGAAAACCGTTGAAGAATAACTTTTGTCTGATCAAGATTTTTACTTTGGATGGTAAAGTAAAGTTATCCCTATAAAAAAGTGTTAAGTTTTGACTGCCGATGTGAAAACATAACGGCTCATATCTCATTCTAATGAGAACGTAGATTTGGTGACGAACACTAAACAGTGTTTTTCTTTGATTACTTGATTTTGCATAAAGGCCGAAGTTTCAATTATGAGCACTGTAATCTATTATATTTGTCAAAAAAAAGCATCTTAATCTACTGTGACACTGTGTTTTTGACACAAAACATTAAACAGTTAGTTTCAAAAATTCATTTTTTCAGATATTAAGAGCGGCCGTGGCTGACTGGTTACGGTGTTCGCTTTGTAAGCGAATGGTTCTGGGTTCGATGCCCATCTGCTCCCAACGAGTAAGATTAGAGCACAGAAATTAGAAATGATAAATATGAACGAAAAATCAAAGTCGCTCGAGGCGGGGTTCGAACCCCCGTCCTTTGGATTGGTAAGCAAAAATGCTAACCACTAGGCCATGACGACTTGGTGAGCTTGGACTGGAATTAGGAATACTGTTACAGAGAGCGAGTTGTGGCGCTATAACCACGGCAAATAGAGTCCAGGGCATTCGTGGAAATACAATGTCCCATCCCAGAGGGTCCCGGAGTACCAAACCTTCTTAGCATGGTGCTCCCAACGAATACAACCAAAATCTCGGAGCGTATGGTGGTGTGTCCCACGCATCTTCCTCCTCTGTCTGATCAGAATTGTGTTGTTGTTCGAACACTCAGTGCTCAAACTCAACCCAATTACGAGTCATCTCTGCGATACGGCTTTACGCAGTAGGCCTGGCCGCTTTAACGCTTGTGATGTTTCAATGCATTCCGGTGCAATGGCGCACTACAAATGTTAATGAATGACAAGAAGAGTGCTAGGCGTCATCTAACCTAAGGCACTCTCCAGGATCTCTTCAAAAGTTTGGCTGCGCTAGGGTCTGATTAGATTAGATTAGATTAGAATATACATTTTTTTTCAGATATTTCAGGCGTTACATTTGAAACGGAAAATAAATATCAAAGACAATATAATTAAAAAAATTTTTTTTTCATTTAATATTAAAATTAAATCCCGGTGGCACCACTTGAAGTTTTTTGTTGTTGTAATAAATAAGATTACATAACTCGTTTCACAAATATTCTTACTTTATTCAAGCCGTACAAAATCGATAATTCCATTAATTTCCAGAATCCCTGTCCCTTCCCACCAACCTTTCCACACCCCATAAAATCACAACCAAATGATGATGACATTCGTGCGTTAATGCAAAAATGAACGCAGCGGATTTTCGGGAGGGGGAAACAGGAAAAACAGTGGACACACACAAAAAGGACAGAAGGACAAAGAACATCCATTCCCCCCTTAACCGAAATCGGGCCAAGAAGGGTGAAAATGTGGGGTTCAATTGCGATGGGTACCACACGCTATTTGGTAAACAAAAGCCAGCGCAGACCTTTTCCGCCTCCCGAAATTTTCACCCGATGGCCTTTTTCACGGATCACGTTGGCTGCAATCAACGGGCCTGACCATCCTCACCAACACTCTGGCAAGAATGGAGGAAAATTCTAATGAAATTTGCATATGCTTACGCATATGAGCATTAGGGTGACTTATTTGTCTATTTCTGTTCGAATAGGATGCGTTTTTACTGAATCGCCGTCGTCGTGCTATCTTGTCGCACCTGCCATTTTGATGTAATAAACGAAAACGAAAGCACGCAATGTAAACAATAACAAACACGGCTGACCATTATGTGCATTGTCCCGAAGTTTGGTTGAAGTTGGTTGCTGGAGTCTCGAGTTATAATTGAAAATGTTTACGGTAGTCTAACTTGTACGTGCGTCAAACGCGTTCTGACCTGAAATCCCTTTGGCCAGTTGTCGCACTTACATCAATTTTCAGGGAGTGACAAGATAGCACGACAAGATTGAAACTACTTTCATATGTAAAGTGACAAAAATGCACGGAGTTTGTTCGGATTTCGTTGAATATCTCAGGATTGAAATCAAATTTTGGGGATCTGTGAAGGTCAAAAGGTGAGGCATTGTGAGCTGCATTAAATGGCGTTCTTACATCAAAGGCACGTACGACAAGTTTGCTCGACGGCGATGAAATACATATCGATAAATTTGAATTTTTAGGTTAGGTTTGGCTTTCGGTCTGTTTGGGGAATCAAAACACTTGTATGTTCTCTTCATCCGACGTTTCGACCCGTTTTGGGCCTTTTTCAAGGAATCTAGGGGTAGATTTATTAGGTAAGGCACAAAAACATAAAAAATTGTACACTTTTGCTAGGCTTACCGAAATGGGAGTGTTTGTCGTTAGGGGATGCTCCGTCAAGCACCTAATAAATCTACCCCTAGATTCCTTGAAAAAGGCCCAAATCGGGTCGAAACGTCGGATGAAGAGAACATACAAGTGTTTTGATTCCCCAAACAGACCGAAAGCCAAACCTAACCTAAAAAATTATTAATACGGTCGAATAAACAACAAGACAAATTTGAAAAAAAAAATCTTTAAAATTGCTCCCAAAGTCACCCTATTGTACATGAGATAATACGCACCGCGACAATATTCTCTTATTTTCGGCCTTTTCCCTATTCAGTCCAGTGAGAAAAATAGGGGTTTCCACCTCCCACCTTTTCTCCGACGGCTTTTGACGACGGTTTGATGGTGGTGCGGTTGGGTTGGGATGGGCTGCGGGCTGGGGGATCCGAAGAAATTATACGCATTATTATGATAATAATCAAATTTCGAAAGGGTTCAGGGCAGAAGAAATCGATGCCGCCGACCTACCGCGTGTTTTTTTTTTCGTTTGTTTGAGGGAGTAAAAGCGATTCGTTGAATGTGAGAGGACTGTTTATTTGAACTTTTCAGATCTTGAGGAAATTTGTTAACTTATTTTCAACAATTTGAGTACATACTTTCATTCCAAGACAAAATTATCAGGAATGGTAAAAATACAAGTTTTAACCAATTTTTTAGGTTTTTTCCTAATTTTATTAATGTCTACCGTCAGTGGGGGTGACATTGAGTCTGGATGGGGGATTGGGTCAAAGTGATTTTTTACGGATTTTACCATTTCTCAGATTCTTCTCAATGAAACTTAATCCTGTTAAAAGGGTTGTGTAGGAGACATCTTAAGATGACTTTGCTGAATAAATCTCGTTCCGAGAATAAATCCTGTTATTTTGAGAGATGTCTTAAGCTGAGGTACGTTTTTGGCCAAAAATGACTTCTCGAAAAATCATTTATCTAATTTTGTTGTTGGAATTGCTCGAAAACTACCCAAATGTTTGAAAATCTCCACTTCAAACATTGTAGCATGTCAATACGATTCCCTAGAAACAAGAAACACTGTTGGATGACTTGTTTATACCATATCGTTGTATTTGAGCATCATTTTAGTTTCATTTGACCCAATGTCACCCACTCTAAGGGGTAAGATTGGGTCAATTTTCAAACTATTGGCATTTAAGGTAGTGTTCATCAAAATCCCCCATATTTTGGGAAAATGTTAGTAAACAGTCTAAGAAAAAAACTATGTTGAAAGATTTTCGATGTTATTTAAATTGTTTATGTTATTAAGGAATTACGAGAGGTGTATCGTTTTTTGACCCATAGTCACCCCCACTGACGGTATTTAACAAACAAAGCCTTGGTTTTTCTTAGGTAATCCTTGTAGTAAAAATAGTCTAATTAAATTCCTATGTCAGTTTTCAACGAAATGTAACCCGAAAATGTTTTTGGAATCACTTAAAATCATTATACTAATTTACACCTTTTTTAAGACAAAATCACATTACCATTTCTTGGATGACATTATTTGAAACCAATCGAAATGAGTAATAAAACAGAAAAGCAAGAAAAACAACTGAGAAAAAAGGTCATAATATTGTGATGGTTTTCTTGTGTACATTTTTATCGCTTTATTCATTTATGATCTCAATAAATTTCCCAGAGATAAAATCCAAAGATGAAATCCGAGCAATCCACAACAATTTAAACCATGTCCATAACGCTCCCCTTCCCGCGTTGAACCTAGCGCCTAAATCGCCACTATCGTTCCAGCACCAAAATACACCCACCACTGTGGTGGGTATAATCCACCCACCACCACCTCCACAATAATAAACACAATACAGAGTGTACTCTACAATGGTGAGTCGGAGAAGAAAGGCCCCCTGTCGAAGACACGGGGTAGTGGTATCTGTTTATTACCGTTATTATCTTGCAACTCACCCCCCCCCCCTTTTCCTATTCACCACTACTCACCTCCACCTCACTTCACTAGTGGAACCGTCGTCGGATTTTCCGGACCCGTTCCCCTCTCTTCAGAATTGTAAGGCCTGCCCGTCTTATTGTTGCACTAGTTTTCCGTTTATTGTTGTTGATTTTCAGCACACCCCCGCCCTACTCCTGTGACACAAACCCCCACCACGCCGTATCACTTGACGTTCGAAAGGGGAGGGTGGGAATCCTAGGATATTACCCACCTCCACCCACCACTATCCCTCCCGCGATTCCCGTCGGAACACGTCGCCCACACGCACGTCACCTCCACAAGGGCAAAAATTAAAAATCCGGCTTTCCCGTACTTCCTCCTTCCTCCTCCTCTTGTCGCCCCTCACCCTGGACACCAACCCCGTATTCGATCCGCAGGGTTCCCGCACACCTGGGGGACCTTAAGGTAACACACGCGTCGGAATCTCGGAGGAACCGCCACACGACGCTCGCGAGTCCGTTTGGGGGCCAAGTTTGCAACTAAACTGGGCCTGCACACAAACTAGCGGAGTTTCGGAGTGTACCAGGAACCACGCTGCCACCGCCGCCGCGAATTGTCCGGAATGTGTTCTCCCCCTCCTTCCACCCAAGGCCGGAACTTGCAAGGTGGTTTCCGCAAAAACCACACACTCGGCCCGGCGCCAGGGTCCACTGGGCGGTCTCCGGATCGTCGCGCTCTCTTCGGGATGAACCCGCGGGTGGCCACACACCAATACCATCCCGTCCCAAAGATTCCGGGACCGGGGGAAAAAAAACCCCGACTGCACTGGCCACGTGACGGAACGGGACAACCGGAGGGCACCCACGGGCGCCCGAAATCTGCGCAGGCGTCCCCCGACCCCCCGGAAGAGTTCATCCGGGGACAACCCCCACGAAATTGCTCTCTCGGAGCGAAACCCTCTCAGTTAGGATTCCGACGCGCGGCAGTGCCGCGGCATGCTTCGATCGGTGAGGACGTGCGCCCCAGGCTGCGAGGCGACATCTAGCGAGTGGTAGCGTAAGATTTTGTTTGACAGTTCCCACGCTGTGCCGACGGAAGACGGGCCGCCCGGACTTTTTGACGACGAAATTATGCTAATGTTTGCCGGAACAATTCGACGCGGGGAGTTAATGAGTGGTCATTTTTCTTGAGCGCGGGAAATCGGGCGAAAGTAGTTGTTTGTTGACGTTTCAACCGAGGTTGAGATTGGGAAACAAGATAAGGAAATGGGTGGTCATTAGTTTTAGGTGGTTCTGGCTTAGGGAAAGGGACGCGCGATAAAGGATTTCCCGTGAATTTTGAGGTTTCCGTCGTAATGAAGACGTTTTGTTGAGGTTATGATTGTGATGTTATGAAGTTAATTTGAAGGGAAGTGGTTGCTTACAGGAACATTAGTTTCCAGATTTGTTGGGGGAATTATTGCGCGGGGTTCATCATTACTCAATTTTCAACTGCGAATGTATTTCTTTTCTTTCGTTGCAAATATTTTGTGACTGTAACTGACACTGTAACTCAAGGCAAATTTGCGTTAGGATTTGAAGAAAAAAAAATCGTTTTTATGGAATAAAATAAAATAAAATATTAGCTTTTCTAATAGTTTAGATGATTTACTAAACTGCATAATCAACTCAACATTGTCGGAATTACATACGGGACTAATCACTAGCATCGAGCAGCAGTGTACCTCAAGTGTACCTAGCCTACATTTAGGCTTTTTTATTATGAAGCAAGCGAAAACTAGCTAGCGTTAGTATACCGTTCAAATCTTTGGTACAACTTTTAAAATAAATTACATTTGTTTCCAGAAGAAATTTGATTGTACTTTAAATTATTCTGAAAGAACTTTTTTAGTCTTTTTTATAAAAATTAAAATTAGGGCTGTGGAGGAGTCGTTGAAGTTGACAGCCAGAAAATATTCACACCTCAAATATGCACACCCACTCTCCACCCCGCTTGCCTACTGTGGTGAGTGTCCAGGTTAAAAGCTATCATCATCGATTTGACGCAGAGCTTTGGGGTGTGTGTCTTAGACAGTTTTTTCTGCTGTAGTTTTAGGTGTGCAATTTTGTAAAGAGCTTTCCACAAGTTGCACGATTGTCTAAAAATCGTTCCAATCTGCAATATTCACTCAAAAATATTGATAACACATTTGGTGGAAACCTGAGACATATCTAGAGAAAGTCAATTTGGGACAAACGGTGCTTTTTCAGAAAACTTAAGATCTCTTTAACTAAACATTAATCATACCAAGAATAAAAATGCTATAAAGATTAATCCAGCATTAGGCTGAAAATTTATTTTTATGTCTAGTTTGAAAAAAATAACAAATCTGATACTCATTTTGCCAAAACTCGTATGGTTCGGTAAATGTCTACCCGGGGAACCTATCATGATGGCCTCTCATGCATGAGAGCACCGGACACATCAGGTTATGGTCAATGTTCTACCACAAACAACAAATGTAGCAGCTAGAATGAAATAAATAGAAAATCCTGTGTAAAACATGGTGGGTGATCCACTAACGCCATCTCGTAGTCTATTGTCACTTACAAGAATAAGCCTGAATGTAGATTGCAGTGCACCACAGCTTTCAAAGGAATCGTATTCTGATTCTTACCATCTTGATTTTGATGATGCTAAGTTTTTTTTTCAATAAATTTATTTGTTTTGCTCTGAAATTAAGGCCGTTGCAAATATTATTTGACGTTTATGTCCCTAGACTCTGGCCAAAGTCCAAAGGGCGAGGGGGGTGACATAATCTTTGAAATTATTTGCAACGGTCTAACTTATCTGAAGCGATACTCAAAATAATAATTACAACGTGGCTCTAATGTTTCCATATAAGCACATTCACATTCAATTACAGCTCATCAAAAGCGTTTTTAACTGAAATCGAGTGATAAATAGCACAATAAGAAGTGAGCAAGCAAATTTCTATCAAAAGTATTGCAAAATTAGTTGTTTAAAAAGTGAAAATCAGCAGATTGGATGGAGTTAGGAGCGAATGTTTAACCTGCCAAACATAAAAGAATTCGCCCTACTTTCGACATTTCAAAACTATTTTTGATCTACTATTTTTGATTACGAACGAATGAGAATACGACCACCCACGTGCTTTTCAATGTTGTTGTTTACACCTCTATAGTTTTTTTAAAGGTCCTATAAGCTATTGTGTTTCATATGTTTATAGGACCTATTAGAAAAAAAAACTCTAAACTTGAGAGCAGGGCGGGAGAGTTGTCAAATCTCCTCTGCGACGACAGCACTACAAACTGCTTGCCATTCTCGCTAAAACCGTTGCATGTTTTTACAGAAGGTGGTGATCGAGCCAAAACGTCTGTTGTATGTGGTTTTACCAAATTATTCCTAATCCCTTTGCCCCCAATCATTCCGGTGAGATTCCTTTTGTTGGCTCTGCTAGCCTCTATGGTTTTCTTTTGCCGCAACTCGATGTACAGTTGCTTGGTCGCGATCTTGCACTGCTTCAGGTGCAATGCAGAAAACTAACCGAACAAAAACTAAATAGATATTTTTGAATGTAAAAGGAACTAATAGCTCGGGTAAAGAACACCAAGGTCTTATTGAGATAACGCATCTCGAAACGGGATTTCAGTAGGTCTTCCTCGGGCCCTTTGGAGAATTTATCAACTTAATTCTGTAAACATGATGTTCTAGACACGGTGGTGATGATAACCCTGCCCACAGTCGCATAAGTTCTTATAACTTATATTGATACACTCCTGGTAATCTTGATAAGGAAGGGAACTTTTTTTAAGTTGGTAGTCACTGACCGTTGGAACATTCCCGCGTAACTGTTCTAGGAAAGAAGCAGACAAGGCAAAATTCGATCGGGTGCAGCTGCACGACAGAAACCACAATATAATCCAGTTTGATTGCATCCTTAAGCCCGCGTTTTTCCATCGGCCTACACTCCATCCTCTACGTTATATGCCCCATTTCTACCGGCCGCTTTCACTTCACCAAAGCCTTCTTCAACCCAACTATCACCGTTCCACATTTCGTTGAGTTCTTGTTCTGCAGAAGTTCTTAAGAGCCTCTTCTGTTTCTTGATTTCTTAAACTGAAAAATTTAACAACGTAACCAAGAGTGCTAAAAGTGTATCACAATATTTTAACCTCGCTACTTACGTATTTATCCAAACGCGGTTGAAACAGAAACGAATTTTTCAAGCGTATTAAGGAAGTTCAAATTATCGATCAGTGTGTCGATAAATTAGATTTTTTAGGCCAAGATTTTTGGTGGTCGGTGCTTTTTGACATGGTTTTCACTGAATTTTACAAAACATGATGAATCCTGTAAAATGTTCATTGTTAAATTTTTATTCAAATCGTTCACATGAAAAATAACTTCCTTTTTTCCTAGCAAGCTTTTAATCAAGTGTTGCCAAATTTTCCGTTTCCCACTCTCATTCCACAATAAACCACACGCGGATTTCTTCATTTCTCAAAAAGAAAACCCATTTCCGTGGTTTTTCTCGCCCCTCAAAAGTAAAACAAGCCACCTTCCTCCCCCCACACGACTGTTCCCTTATTACGGCACTCACTCGAGCGGTAATAAATGAAAACACTGTTTGCTCTATCGTCAGTCGCCGCCGTCGTCTTCGCGACTTCTTAAAATCAGTCGCGGCATCGTTTTAATTACTATTACACTTGCGTTCGCAAAAGTCGCCGACTCGAGCAAACAAAAAACGCGTGTTTGATTTATTTCAGCGAGTGTGATTTAAGAAATAATGAAAATTGCACCTCGTCGGTTGGTTGGTGGAAATTAGGGTATATGGCCCTATTTTGGACCTAATATGCAAAGCGTCAACATATTTCGCATTGTTCTCAGGAACGGTCTAACTAATTTGGCTCGTTTCAAGATTGTTTTGTGCCTTAATTTATGCTTAACAAAGTGTACTATTGAAAATTTAAAATAAATTAACCATTCCATTGTAATAAGCATTTCAAGTAAAACATTTTTTGGATGCTTTTTGGACTTATTGAATGTATTTTGGAGACATCACTGAACCTATTTTGGACCCACACTCTGATTGGTTGAAATTTGGACAACTCGAATTGCGGCGTGCGGCGGCAACACGCACACTTACAAAAACTCGGTTTGATAAACCAAAGGGCCTATCCACGATTATAATTTGGAAAATATTTATTTCAGAAATTAAACTATTATGATGAAACAATGGATTTGATTTTGAAAACGTGTTTTAATCATATTGAATGGAAACTCACGCATCTTTAGCAGGTCTCTGTCCTATTTACAATTTGCATATTCTTATGACCTAATTGTTCAAGCATTAGAACATAAAAGACAACCCGTTATTACTCGCAATAAAAACACCTTATCTTAAAATTAAATGAATGACACAGATACATAACAAATAACAATGAAAAAAAGGTTCTAAATTTTACGCAGAGCTTTTATTCAAATATTGTTAAACAATCAAGAAATTTAAAAGGGAGATTATAGCTTGTAACTTGGTGTGAAACTTTCTCATGTGTCATGATAAACTTTACAGTTGCTTGACAAAAAGTTTAACTAGATGTTGTACTTTAAAAACAATGTAATATGTATTTGAAAAAAAATCTTTATTTGACTACCAGGGTGCCTTTGATAGTCAAAGTTTGTCTTGTTAAAAGCAGATTTGAGGTGTTCAAACATTAATTTTACTTCGAACTTACCATCACTTAGGTTGCTGATATAATTTTTAAGAAACTCGTTTATGTCAATATTTAGTTAAATAAGTTTATAAGCTTTTTAACCTTATACATATAAGTTTTAGGTGAAATTGTTGAAAATTCAGAACTTTGCCTGAAATTCGTTGAAACTAGTTTTGTTTATTAAATTATAGATTTATATTACATGTTTAACTGAATTCAAAAACGAATCAAACGTTTTCACATTTCATATGAAATTTGTTTTACTGGAAATGCCTTTAAATTATAAGATTTTTTAAAATTATGTTTCAAAAACAAATAATATTTGAGGGGTTACATACATGTAGAAAATCACAAAATTTCATATTACAGAAAATTTATTAAATCAACTTAAGAGATGATTTTCAATCACTCCTGAAAGTTTCATGAAGATATTTAATGATTTAACTGAATTAGAGAAGATTTAAGCTCAAAATTTTGCCATGCGCAAAGCGAGCTGTCAAACTTTGAGAGCGTTTTCTCTGAACACCAAGTTGATTTACGGGTGCCACGATATCTCGAGATGGGACGGACCAAATTGGCTGAAATTTTGGGTGAAGACTCTAGGATATGTCCTGTGTGCATGACGAAGCCCGATTTTAAAATTTTGAATTTTCAAAATTACAAAAATCAAAATCTGGCGATTTTTATATGAAAAACAGATAAATATTTTTATCTTTTTTTAATAATATTTTTGTAAATCTGCCTTCGTCATGCACAAGAGACCGGTTTAACGAGTCTTCACCATAATTTTGAGCCGATTTGGTCGAAGCAATGTTGAGATATCGTGGCACCTTTTTGAAACTGCTAACTTCAAATAGCTATATCTCGGCAATGATACAACCAAATGTCTTCAAATTTGTTTTGTTAATAGATGGAAATATATTTTTTAATGCCCTGAAAACAGATTTTCAAAAAGTTTAATTGTGTGCTCAAACCAACCTCTGACATTTTTGCCGATTTACATATATATAACCCCTTAATAATATTTATATTATTTATTTTACCTTTTCCTAGTACCCTTTTCCTAGTAGAAAATTGTCCGAAGAATCCGAAAATGCATTCCGTTTTACGATTCAAAATCATGTTCAATGAAAAAATCATGACACGTTGAGAAGATGAAAATAATGCTATTTATCAACATTTTCTTTGTTATAGTTAACTAACTTTTTAAACTTTTCAAAATTTCATGAAAAGTTCTTCATGGGGTACTTTGAGCCTTTCTCTACCACGGTCAGTATGATTCCATACCATTCCGTACGTATTAAATGTTTAATCTTCATTTAATTTTGCGGAAAAATATCAAACCTATCAAAGTCACCCCGGCTATATGTCTCAAATCATAAAATTCATAATGTTAACATCGCATTAACCTCTTATGCTTATTTTTTCGAAGATTTTTATTTTTCTAGCTTGTTTAATTGTGTTTCTAACATGATTGACACGGTACAATTTAAAAGTGTAATTTTAATTTATTATAAACCAACGCTGCCAATTGTGAAAAAAATCGTTATAACTGTATTTTAAAAAATTATATATAGATAAATATGCAAAAATCAGATAAAACTTACAAAAAATATATTATACATATGTATATTTCTCTGATTAGTTTGCAATACGTCTTAAAAGCCATCACGATCTCCGACACATTTTTGATTTTTTCTCTGAACTAAACCAAATTTAGTTTGTTTTCCAGTAAAGAGCATTTAAAAGACGCATTTTTATTTATAATTCGTAAATTGATCGAGAACTAATCGAAAAATTGATTTGTTTACAACTAGCGCTTAGGATCTTTTAAAACTAACTCAAGATTTTTTATATTTAATTCATACGACTTTTTCAAAAACCACTCGTAAGCGATGTTGACAGCTCCTGTCATGGTGACAGCTGACGATTTAATGAACTAGACCCTTTAGGTTTTTCAATCGTTTCCCCTTCAATTCCAACAGGGTAGCCAGTTTGCATTTTTTGAAGCAAAAATTAAAAATATATGCGGCTAAATTGGTGATAATGATGTTAAGACAAAAATAAATCAACATCAGTTTAAATTTTGGGATACTTTGCAATCGGTCCTAACAATCATCTAAATCTCTAGCATCAATTTGCATTTTTATCGTTTAAAAAACATATTTTCATTGTTTCTGTTAATCATTTGCTTTTTAAAGCTTAGATTTCATTCAAATAATTACAGTAAAGAAATTCAATTCAAAATATTAAATAAAAAAATTTCAATCAATTTCAATGAAATATCGAAATAAATTGATAAACAAAACTGGCAACACCTTGTTATGCATGTGTTGGTGATAGCCTTGAACCGACGGCAAAGTAGCTCCAAAACTGATCCAACGCGGCTGATTTGAAAAATATTTTGAAATGAGTTTTTCGATAGTAGAATAGTTATTTCAATGGTTTAGTGACGGAAAAGAAGAAAGAATTAAATAAACAACAGTTACATTGCTCGGAAACCGGACGAAATTGCTTGGTGTCAGTGTAAAACAGAAAAAATCATCAAGGTGTCGCGAGCCACATCTGATAAGCAACGAGGCCGGAATTTTGGACCTAATCGATGTGGTAGGAAAATGAAAGGAAGTTCGAATGGCGTTGGAAAAAGTGGCTGAAAAAGCGGTAATAATCAAAAATGTTAACATTTTTGGAAGAGGTAAGATACAAAACGATCCTGCCTACACTTTCTGTTGGTTGGATTCAGTGAATTCGTACTTTAAAAGCTTGAACTACCTCGATTAATAAAAATAGGTCCAAAATAGGTACTAGGTCCAAAATAGGGTCATATACCCTACTTAGGTTTTTTTTTTCTTCTTCGTTTCTTGTCAGAGCAATTTTCGAAACTGTTTGCGTGAAAAAAAGGGGTGCAAATGAATGTGCTGCTTAATTGAATGTGATTTTCGGGGAAATTTATGGGACAACTGGTGGGCGATGGAAATTACACGACGCGGGGATGGAGGTCGTTTCCAGTCAGAGCCTTATATTTCGTCGTTGTCTTGCTATTCTGTTGAACTTGCATTTTGCTCAAAAAAACTCCGTGCATTTTTGTCACTCTTCACATGAAAGAAGTTTCATTTTGTCGTGCTATCTTGACACACCCGGAAAATAGCTGTAAGTGCGACAACTGGTCAAAGGGATTTCAGGTCAGAACGCGTTTGACACACGTACAAGTCCGACTACAGTAAACATATTGTCGCAAAAATAACCGAAAAAACTGGCACTTTTCATATGAAAGAAGTTCCAATCACGAAAATGAAAATTGATGTAAGTGCGAAAATTGGACAAAGCACGCGTTTGACGCACGTACAAGTTAGACTACCGTAAACATATGAAATTATAACTCAGGACTTCGGCAAACAAATTCAACCAAACTTCAGGGAATTGCAAAGAAGGTCAAGCAAACAAAACGTGTTTGTTGTTTTTTTATTCTGTATTCTAGTTTTTTGTTATCTCAAGGCCAAACATTAAAACGCGTTTTTTCTCAGAACGTCAAAAGGCAACGTGCGACAAGATAGCACTACGACGTTGATTTGTAACATGACGTAAAATTTCAGCATTTTGAAGAATTTGAGAAAATGATGTTATTTACTTTTGATGACTGTTGAACCTCTCCTGGCTAAATTTCAGAAGGTTTGCTGATGTAGATTCAGCGATACGAACATTGAAAAAGGTGTTTTCATCTATTGCAATTGAATTTGTTAGTACCAGATTTTGACGTTTCCTGTTTTGGTACTTCATTAATTTTGTTTACGTAAATATTTATTGTTAGCTCGTTTTGGTAATTTCAAGCCTATAAATGGCCTCCAACGAATCAAATAAATCCAAAGTGTGCATTTTTTGTTTAAGAAAAGCAAGGTTCTAACACCTTTGTTTGAAAAAGTGCGTGATATAAAATCATCACCCATGCTTCTGTCTACCCGACCACAATTTGCACCAACTGCAGACTGCGTCGCGCACGGAGTTCTGATGATGTCTGCTTTCTCGATGAGTAAATTCTCGACAACATTTTTGAACTCTGAAAAAAGAACAAGAGTGTTTATGCGAGATTTGTGTGGCGGCGAATAATCGTCGGCAGTAAACATCTTGTTCATCGTGCCGTATGTGTCGATCGAAGTTGAACAAGGTCGACCAAAGATCACTGGAAAGCAGGCAGGAAGGGTATTGATTGTATTGTTTCGCAAATGGCCATGCTAAATAAACCGGAGAAAGTCACATTAGACTGTGAATAGCTGTTGGAATGCACGACCCTAGCACACTATATTTTTCGGATAAAGTGCAATCCGTTCTTCCTAAGAGGCATAGGAGTTATTGCTAATGAACAGATAAAAGAAAGAGATCTTCTGAAATCTTCTGTAGTAGAACGAAACCTGGAAGCTCAGACACTTGCAATTTACGACTGTGTTCGGGAAATGCATGTAGTACTTCCAGTTTCGAAACCAGTGATCGTTTTCGGCACACAAAAGTAGGTTGGCCTATTGTCATCAATTTTGCAGCGTGAACACATTTCTACCTTGTTTTTGCTGGGTTTGAGTTATTTTGAACTATTCCCAATAAAAGACTTTACTTGCACCAAGCACAGTTTGAAATCTAGACAAGACACACACCATTTTGCGTTTGAAGTTTGCCTGGTTGCTCCTTTCTGTTTCATAAAACAGGCAAATTATGTTCAGCTTAAATATAATCAAGTTTGTGAATACCAAAAAAATCAAATTATTCGCTCTACAGCATTGCCCTGGCGTTCTCGATTGCGAGATTCCTACTCGAAACTAGGTGTTCGAAGGCTTGATTGTTGAGGCAATTGCAAACCTCTTTTTACACCTTAGCTTCCATCCACCTCGGGATTCGAACTGACGACCTTTGGATTGTTAGTCCAACTGCCTACCAGCGACTCCACCGAGGCAGGACCCAGGGAGACGACTCCTACACCTGGACTGAGCTAACGACCTAACCTCTTAGGTTAGTCCGGGGCCAACATTTACTTCCCGTCCGACGGAAGGCGTGATCAGACAAATCTCGTCTCGAAAAATGCCACCGGGACCGTCTGGGATCGAACCCAGGCCGAATGGGAATACCACAAATAGTTAATCATAGAAAGGTTTGTGTCTTGTCTATACTTGAAAACAGGCACCAAAATACGCACTTGAAAAGGGTTGACCCTGCAAATATTGCCGTTTCAGAGATTTTACAACAATCCTGCAAATCTGGATCAACATTTGAAAAGGGCGCATAAGTGCTTTAATATCATGTAAATAGTTCAAGCTTCACATTTCTCTCCCCTTAATTGGCTTCTTCCTCCTGGCACGCCTTAAGTGGTGCGTGTCTCGACTGAGTTTTTTTTGTGCCCCAAGCATTTTGAACAAGGGTATATGTCTTGGATAGCTTTTTTTCCTGCTGCAGTTTGAGGTTTGCGATGTGGGATAGCTGTTTACAGTTTCTGGTGCAACACGAGAAAAGGGCGGATAAGCAAATTGACGGTATGAACCATTTTGCTTATTCTCAGGCTAACTTTAAAATTTTCACAAAACTCGAAGTGATGGACAATAGCTGGTTTCAACACTGCAGGTTTTGTTTAATATTTACATGCTTATCCGCCCTTTTCTCGTGTTGCACCAGAAGCTGAAAACAGCTCTCTCACATCCGCAAACCTCAGCAGGAGAAATAGCTATCCGAGACACCTACTCTTGTTCAAAGTGTTTGGAGCACAAAAAAAAACTCAGTCCAGACACGCACCACTTGAGTCGAGCGAGGGGTGAAGAAGCCAGTTGGGTACTAAAGCCCTATGTCAATTTTTATGTACAACGGTAAAAAACACCATTAAAAACCATTTCTGATCACTTTTTTTCATTTTAATGCAAAATTTCTTTTTGACAAGACAACATTTTTTCGATGGATCAACTATGGTCCCCTTGGAACGAGCTGTCAAGTAGGAACTTTTCTGTCAAGAAGGTCCGCGAGGTTAATTTTTCAAAATTGATTTAAAAATCCATTTTAAACTCTTTGTGGTCGTACAAAGGGTCATTGTACTCAGAAAAATAAGCTTTATCGCTGTAAACAATAATATCAGCAATCTAAGCTTCATTTTAGGATTTTTGGGTAAAGAAATGTAAAGCTTTAAGTATTTACAAGAAATTAAAAAATGTCTCATATTCTTATTAGATATACAATGCTTTAAAACGCGTTTGTTTTTTTAGTTTATTTCTTACTTTTTCTTTTCCTTTACTTCGTGTGTGTTATATGTCCATCAAAACTATAAATTAACATCGATCTCTTTGTCTTAGACTTATCTTATTGTGTCAACAAATGCAATTACCAGCACCTTCCCTCATCCTCGACCCCTCACCATCAAAGCCACGTCCCACTCGCGGAACAAAACACTTCAAGTTCAAGTGTCACGCCAGTTATTGGCGCGCCGCCGACCGTTGACAAGGACTAAACGTGTTCCAGCTTCTTCATCCTTTAGTTGCTTGCTCTTGCAACTTGTCCCCGGCGACAATTATACTTCTGGCGTACAATAATTTCATTCATTTAGCGCCACTTTCTATCCCCGACACCCCAGCCAAGACCAAGCGCCACACCTCTCTTTAAGACACGCTGAAGATGGGGCACGTACGAAGAAGATCTTGAAGGGTTTAAAGTTTCCCGGGAGTAGTTGGGACCAAGCAATTACGGCTTCGGCGAAAGCAGCTTGTCTTCAATGTCAAGAAACCTAATTATCAGGCCAGGAATTTACGCTAGGCGTGTGGAGGAGGCTGAATCGGGGGATTCCAGCTGTGGAGGTGGATGTTTGCAAGACCCATCCGGGATCTAGTGGGACGGGGCTGGTAGACGCATATATTTTGGAATGACGTGAGCTCTCGTATGAGATGTTCTTTATCCTTTTCGGTTATGTTTCAGAGACCTCAGGGTTGAAGTTTTACATTTTGGTTTTTTTTTGTATTTTTGTATTTTTGTATTTTTGTATTTTTGTATTTTTGTATTTTTGTATTTTTGTATTTTTGTATTTTTGTATTTTTGTATTTTTGTATTTTTGTATTTTTGTATTTTTGTATTTTTGTATTTTTGTATTTTTGTATTTTTGTATTTTTGTATTTTTGTATTTTTGTATTTTTGTATTTTTGTATTTTTGTATTTTGTATTTTTGTATTTTTGTATTTTTATATTTTGTATTATTTTTGTATTTTGTATTTTTGTATTTTTTTGTATTTTTGTATTTTGTATTTTATTTTTGTATTTTGTATTTTTTGTATTTTTGTATTTTGTATTTTTGTATTTTTGTATTTTTGTATTTTTGTATTTTGTATTTTTGTATTTTTGTATTTTTTTGTATTTTTGTATTTTGTATTTTTGTATTTTTGTATTTTTGTATTTTGTATTTTTGTATTTTTGTATTTTTGTATTTTTGTATTTTTGTATTTTGTATTTTTGTATTTTTGTATTTTGTATTTTTGTATTTTGTATTTTTGTATTTTTGTATTTTTGTATTTTTGTATTTTGTATTTTTGTATTTTTGTATTTTTGTATTTTTGTATTTTTGTATTTTTGTATATATTTTTGTGTTTTTAACTTCAACCTTGGCGTGGAAATCGCTTACATCGCACATCTTCCAAGATGAGTTTGAATGTTCCCCACGTGGATGTGGATTTCAGCCGGAGTAATGTTCCTCCAACCGACGAAAAACGGCAGCGAAATGGCAACGAAGCGTCCCAAAACTACACACACGTGACTAATCTGGAGGGAGGAAAATCTTGGCGCGAATCTTGAATGGTTGGGAAAATTGTCTGATGATGCGTACTTTGGCTGTTATTTTTCAGCTTGGCTTAATAGTTTACGGCACCCATTTGTATGGTTGTGCCACTTAGAGGTTTCCTAGACAGTAGGGGAGAGTGGCGGAAATTGAACAGTTTTAAAATGTTACTACTAGAGAGAGTATGAGAGAGAAAGAAAAACAAGCAGAAAATATTCCAATCACATTCACACTTCACCTGCAGATCTCTTGGGAGCGAATCCTGTCTGGGCTGGGATTTTTCCGGCTGCTTTCGATTTCGCCACAACCAGGAGCACGAGAATGGAAAACGTAATTCCAAATAATGTACCTTTTAAACCGCAAGTGTGAAATCCTTTGCCTTTCGAGATAATGGGATGTGGTTAAGTATGTCTGTTGGTAATTCCGACTTTAAATGAAGGGATATCTGAAACAACATTCTTTTACTTGATTCGAATTAGTTGTGAAAATTCAGAAAAATTCAGTGCAGTATAAAAAAAAGACAATGTTTATGTATACTTTTATGATTTAATAAACTAAAATTTATTCAGTAGATGTCTTATTAGTTACAAGTAGATGAAACCTCAACTCAAACCTGCTTCAAAATCGCCTCAATTGCTGCAACAACCTGTTCTTCGATACCAATCGATGGCCCCCACCTGAATAATGGTTGCGCCCTTTTAGCCTCCCTATAATCAACAATTATTGGTCACCAATTTTCCTCCTCAACGTCCAACACAAAAAAACCCTTTCACCTCCTTCTCATCAGGTCGTTTCATTTCACCCAAAGTAATAGAATATGAATGAATGGCCAAAGTGCAACGTTATCGTCGTCGTTTGTTGTTTGCCCAAGCGATTGACCCATCGACCTGCCATTTGCCACTGAAATCGAAAGGGGTGTCCTCTCTAATGGATAGATCGAGTGGTAGGTGATGTCGTCATCAAGGACCATCGAAATGCTTGAACTAAGTGCTGTTCAATTAAACTCTGTCTTTTGGTGGCGTGATAAGCGAAGAAGGGAGGAGTGTTGGGGTGGGTTGGATTCCAAAATGAAACCATTAATAATGGAGCGCCTTAATGTAGGCAGGAGCGTTTTATCGCTTGGAAGTTTTTTTCTCTTCTTGGGTCTATAATTATGAGACATGTGGTTTCGTCATAAAACTTGTTTTTTTTTTCTTCAAACCATGTAATTTGGGAGCAGGTGATTCGCAATCGTCTATATTTTTGGTTTTTGAACATCTTAAAACAAATAAAATACCAATAAATAAACAAATTAACAAATGAACAAATGAACAAATGAACAAGTGACCAAATTAACAAATTAACAAATTAACAAATTAACAAATTAACAAATTAACAAATTAACAAATTAACAAATTAACAAATTAACAAATTAACAAATTAACAAATTAACAAATTAACAAATTAACAAATTAACAAATTAACAAATTAACAAATTAACAAATTAACAAATTAACAAATTAACAAATTAACAAATTAACAAATTAACAAATTAACAAATTAACAAATTAACAAATTAACAAATTAACAAATTAACAAATTAACAAATTAACAAATTAACAAATTAACAAATTAACAAATTAACAAATTAACAAATTAACAAATTAACAAATTAACAAATTAACAAATTAACAAATTAACAAATTAACAAATTAACAAATTAACAAATTAACAAATTAACAAATTAACAAATTAACAAATTAACAAATTAACAAATTAACAAATTAACAAATTAACAAATTAACAAATTAACAAATTAACAAATTAACAAATTAACAAATTAACAAATTAACAAATTAACAAATTAACAAATTAACAAATTGTCATGTTGATTTTTGTTTCTTTTTTGATATGTTTTTTGTGAGTTTTTTTTCAAAGAAGTTTGTTTATGGCCCCTTAATACTTTCAGGCTGTTTATCTCCTCTTCAAGTACAACCACAAGAAAGTGAAAATCTTCGATGCTTGTTCTTTACTTGTTCCTCTCCCACCTCCCATTTTCTAAAGGATTTGACTTTTCCTTCGTTTTTATTTCAGCTCCCCTCGGGGAAAAAAACTCTTCCAATGGGAAAAAGTGCCTCACTCCTCATGATCCGCGAGGGCGAGGAGGTGTTAGTGAAGTAATTTCATGGCGCGCTTAAAACCGCTCTTCCGAGTGAGCAACAGCAGCATTCCACGTGGCGTCGTACACTCCTTTCAAGTCTTGACGGGGAGGACCCGCGGGGTGGGCCGGAGTTCAAATACGAGAGAATTTGTTAATTTCGACTGCTGACGACTGACGGTGGGACTCCACCAAACGAGAGCAGATATTAGCATATAATTATGCGAAATGCTTAATTTTGACGAATTTATGGGGGGAAAGCAGCTCCACGTGTGATTCGTCGCTCACGTGTTTTATGGAAATTCCTCACTCGACGGGGGGCATTGTGCACCACGTGGGACGAGTGGTGCTAATGTATGCTAAGCTCTCTGCTGCCGTCTGCTGCGCCGGCTGGATGCTGTGTAGAATCATCATGCAACGTCGTCCTGGTGGAGTAAATCTAGGATTAACATATGGTTGGCTCCCTCTGTTCTTGTTCAGAGTTAAGTGACTCTCCTCCTGGAAGGCGGATTTAGATGGGGATTGACTTTTTAGAGGCTTTTTTTGTCTTGTTTCGAAATCCGTCATTATGAGAAAGTTTTCTGCGACTATTTACTTACTTTAAGCTTCCTAAAAATGGCTATAACTTGGAAACGATGCTCTTTATGAAAATTTTACTGGAGTACTTTTTGATTGGAAATTTGACTCAACATCGAAAAATTAAGTTATAAAATTTTGGCGACCGATATTTTGATTTTTTAAAAGCGGTATATATTCAAAAATTCATATCTCGTTTAAAGATTTTTTGCACAACCTGGAAATTGCTGAAAAGTTGGCATTTGATGTTCCCTTAACTATTTCAAAAAATAAAAATAAATGAATAAAAATAGTGTTTTTTTTTTGTAAATCAAGTTTTAGTGACAAAAAGTTAATTTAAAAATCATCAATCTTTTTTTTACCGTGTATCATTTTTGTAGTCCATATCCACACCTACAAGTTTGCCGAAGACACCAAATCGATCAAAAATTCCTTCAAAAGATACAGATTTTGAATTTTCACATATCATTTTTGTATGGACAGCTACCAAATTTGTATGGAAAATTATATGAACGAACTAATTATGCAAAATTGCTTCTTTGGGCATACCGAAGGCACCACAAAGTTTCAGCCGGATAAAAAATACAAAAATTAAAATTTAAGAAAAAACAGATTCCGTAGAGACCTACTCCGTTACCTGTTATACTGTTGAAAAGTACGAGAGTTCCAAACTTTTGGACGGGTCGCAGAAGATGGGTTCCAGATCTGTAGAAGAAGAACATCGCAGTGATCCCACCAATCAACTACAACCTTATCTCACACACGGACGAGGAAACATCGGGAGCACCAAAGAACGATCGATTAGAGTCGTTCTATTGCCCATCAGCTACGGTGGAAACCGGTCCGGGAAAACGGCAAAGGCTCACATTCCCACTCTCAATTGTATCTATCTGTCTGTATCTGATGCTAATGCAATTTGCGAGAACACGAGAAACATGGAGACGAATTAAACAAAACCGCGAAATCGCCTCGCAAGAATTATATCCGACGTTGAAGCACGTGTGTCATCTGCTTCTTATCATTCCAGAAGCAGCCTGAACTCATAAAGATCAAAGTTCGCAGTGAAGATCCGTACGACGATTGACGGTACTGGTGATCGCGCACTTCAACAAAGGTCCGGTTATGCAAGCCCGGTATTTCGCAATGGATGCTACTTACGAAATGTGACATTTGCTCTAAAAGCTAAATTTAATCTTGCGAATCACTCGACAATGGCAATGCTCAACGACTTACACGCTGTACTTTCAAAATCAAGGACCCAAAAAGAGTTTCGAACTACTGGCGCTCCATTTACTTCAGTGAAAGGAGGTGTGAAGAATGATACCAATGGAATGCGATTGTTATCTGTTCAGTACCAACGGTTCAGTATTCACTGTTCAGTATCTCCATGTAATTCGGCCACTAATCAGCGCTGTAGACGTCTAAATAGGCGAAGTATAACGCACGCCATACTTGAGGTTTACGTCCCAAGTAGGGAAGTGGTTTGGTTCGAGTATTGGCTAGGTGTAGTTAGGGTTATTACAGTTATGTGTGTGTGTGTGTGTGTGTGTGTAATTTGATTTATCGATTTCTATGACATCTCTTCGGGAAAGTCGCTGGTAATCGTTGGATTCATGTACAAATCCATGAAATTTCGCTTATACTTGCTTCTATGCCCAACGACCTTGGAATTGGGCCGCAAGGATCTCTGCCATACTGAAATGGGCTCTCCATGCCATAAGTACAAACAACACACCAAACCAAGCATACTCCGGTGGAATCGCAGGCGGCGGTTGGACTCGCAATCCAAAGGTCGTCAGTTCAAACACTGGGGTGGAAGGTTCCTTGGAGTAAAAAGAGGTTTGGGTGCCCTCCCCATTCAAGCCTTCGGACTCCTAGGTTCGAGCAGAAACTTGCAATAGAGACCACAAAAGACCCGGGGTCGTTAATGTGGATGGTTTGATTTGATTTTTTTTTTGATTCGATTCCTTATACGATAGCGCACCTCTGTGCTAAAAATGAAAACATTCTCTGATGTTGTTTTCGAGATACAGCCCTTTTAAGATGTTACTTCCGATTTTCAATAAGAAAACCAAAACAATCTATTCAATTTTAGCATTTCAAAGAATATGCAATTCGAGATAATGATGAATTTTGCTTCATAAGACTGCTAAGTATTTCTTGATCAAGTTTCAGAAGGTTCTCGAGATGCAGCGATTTTAAAAAGTTATTTCCGACTTTTTCTAAGAAAATCTATAAAACTATAAAATTTCAGCACTTTAAAGAATATGCATTTCGAGATAATGATGAATTTTGCTTCATAAGACTGCTGCCAAGTATCTTTGGGCCAAATTTCAGAAGGTTTGCTGATGTAGTCTTGAGAAACAGCTTTTTAAAATGTTATTTTCGACCTTCTCTTAGAAACTCTTAGAAAAAGCCGGAATTAACATTTTAAAATGGTTGTATCTCGAGAACTACGTCAGCAAACCTTCTGAAACTTGGTCCAAAGATACTTGGCAGTCTTATGAAGCAAAATACATCATTATCTCGAATTGCATGTTCTTTAAAATGCTGAAATTGTATTGATTTTATAGATTTTCTTAGAAAAAGTTGGAAATAACATTTTGAAATGGCTCTATCTCGAGAACTACATCCGCAAACCTTCTGAAACTTGGCCCAGAAATACTTGGCAGTCATTTGAAGCAAAAAACATCATTATCTCGAATTGCATAGTCTTTGAAATGCTAAAATTGAATAGATTGTTTTGGTTTTCTTATTGAAAATCGGATGTAACATCTTAAAAGGGCTGTATCTCGAAAACTACATCAGCGAATGTTTTCATTTTTAGCACAGAGGTGCGCTATGGTGTAAGGAATCGATAGACCCCAAAATCTCGGATTGCATATTTTTTTAATAATAACGGTATTTTGAGCACCGTGCCTGTCTCAAGTTATGACCACTTTAGTGATATGTATGTACTTTTTTTGGTCCGGATCTCACTCAAATGTATGTAAATTATGTCCGGAGCCATCATCCGACTCATCTTTGATAAGGTAATCATAAGACCATTTAAACGAATCCAAAACATTGAAATTCTGGCAACCCTGTGTCATATTCAAGAATGACAGGAAAAGTAAATAGTTTACGACGGAATTGCAAAAAATACTTTTTCAGAAGCCGTATCTCACTTATCAATATGTAAACAATGTCCTGATTAATTATCCGGCTTATGGTTGGATAGATAATCGAGAGACCTTTTAAACGAGTTTAAAATATCTAAAATACAGCAACATTGATATTTATGATTAATTAAGGCTACCAACTTTAGCTGAGGAAAAAATCCGTACACTTAAACGATATGAAACCATGGTATAACATTAACTGTCAAGGAATTATTTAGAAAAAAAATTGGAATTTGGGAATTACAAATATTTTTGTTAAACGTTTAAAAGTTTACGAAATGTCAAGTTTGCTTTTACAAATAATTTCGTTGTCAGAGTATTCACAAAAAAAAAATCCAAAGTTTTTTTTTATGGAAAAGGTCCTATAAACACAAGCACAACACAAGGTTTACACAAGCTATAGAAATCATTTGGATCTTTTATTTGGTAAATATGTTTTACGAGAAATTTGAAAAGAACCATAATTGAATTATTCTAGACTTGTTTTTTTTATTAGGTCCTATAAACATATAAAACACATTAGCTTATAGGACCTTTAAAAAAACTCTGGAATTATTGAAAATCAAGTTTGAACCGAGGAAACCCCGGAATACTATGCAAGTTATCCCTTTAGAATCAAACTGACTGTTGAATAAAAATATCTAATTATCAAAAGCTTCGGCTCAATAAAAATGACAGTTATTTTTTGAAAAAGTTGTAAAAATTCAGTACAAATTAGTATTATGCGAAAAATTCCGTATAAAAATTCCGGCCTGTTAAAAATCCGCAGAGAGGGTCGAAAATCCGTACAGTAAGGAAAAAATCCGTACAGTTGGTATTTATTCCTGGATCATTTATTAATGTGATGAATTTTCAATAAGTAGTGAGGAACTTTTAGAGTAATTCATACAAAACAGAAAAGCAAAAAATTACATATTCAAATCGTAAGTTCTTTGTCTATATTTTACAGTTCAGCTTAGACAGTCATTCTCCGAAACCCATATTTCGTAGCAACAAAAAAACATTCACCCCTTTTCCAATCGCTGGACACAACACAGTAATTAATTATAATTTTTCTGGCTGCATTACGCACGCTATCTCGCCCGATTCTGCAGCAGACGTTTTCTCTCCATTAATAAACTGACGATTTTTTTTCGCAATCAAGCTGCCAGACTTTGGTTTACAGAAATTGCTCTTTTTCCTTAATTTTGTGCAGTTTCTTGAACGGAGCATCCACAATAAAGAGGAAGGCATCGAAGCGTTAATTTTAGGCAGACTAATCCATCTCTTGCGAGGGGGCTGTAAGGGAACTAAGGATAAGTAGGGGTTAAATTTTGCTGTGGTGGTTGCATAAATTTGGGAGTTAGTTGCAGTTTAATACCAATAGATGGCGTTGATTTCAGAAGAAGGGTTTTGAAAATGTTAGATTAGAAAGTTGTTAGACAGCTTTTTTTGATATTCTTCAATAGAAGTTCGAACAAATCAAACATCCCCTAAGCACCCCTACTCTGCACACCTTCACGGGTGAGTTAATTTTCGCGGCGATCAGTTTAATTATTCACCATCAATTTTGATATTTCATTAATTTTTCTCCCCGATAAACCCTGGCAAGTGGAAAAGTGAGCAGTACGCTGCAGCTCCGCAGTGGATTAGGTGATTAATTATTGTGACCACGGCCGAGCAATTAGAAAGATCAATTTTATTTTTCTCGGGTTTCGAGGGTTGTTACTTGACGGTTACCAGATGGGACTGGGGCTGTGGTGGACGTGGAAGTGGGGGAAAGTGGACGGATTTTTGGATGCATTTGATGGATTGAATAATTGAGGCGCAATTTGACGTTAAGACTGATGGGTTCATGAAATATTCAGATTTCTTTGAAAAGTTTTTACGGTAAAAATTAATCGCCTTACTGTAGACTACACCTTTAAATTTATGTATTGGTTAATTCAACCTCAATAATTAACCCGAAATCCCAAAAATGAGCATTTTCCATGCCACCGCCCGATAAACAGCTCATAACGCCGAAAAGCGATTTCCCGCCAAACAAAGTGATAAAGGACACGCGAAGCGCGCTATTCTTCGCGAAAATGCACCCATTTGGAATTGTTTTCCACCGCCGATGACGGCGGGGCTGGAGCCATTATCTCGATAATTGCCAAACCCATTGAACTCCTCGTGAAAGGAAGGAGGGGAAATGGCGATAATAGTGTATCGTAAATAATGCCATAAATTGCTGCCATGTGAATGAATTATGTGAAACATTTTCACCCCACCGACCCCTTGTCGGAATGTGTGGCACGTGGATGATGGGTTTTCCACGAGGGAAAATTTCCAAGTAGGGGGTGAGGAAGTCATGACGATTTCCAAATGTCAAACAAATTGAATCAACAAGTGTGTGAATCACGGCTGTGTGCAAATCTGCCAATGTCCGGTGTCACAACTTGGTGGGAGTTCGAAATTGAAACCGCAAGTGTCCATTAAAATTCTAACAACCACTCGGAACAGAGTCCAACTGGACGACTGACCACCGACTGATCTGACAAGACCAGCAAGTCAATAACCATCACCATTAAGGGGGGGGGGGATGGTCACCGGTGCCAGTTTCGATAAATTATTCAACGCCCATCGTCACTTTATCTCGTCACGGTGCGGTGACCAAAACCACTGATATTTGTGTGTGAGATTTGGATGCTGGAAGGGTTGAACTAGCTCTCGATTACGGACTTCAGAATCAAGGTATTGAAATTGTCTGTTCGAAAATTGATGTTTTGAAGGTATGTTTTGAAAATTGAACTGCATCCGGATTCTAAATTATGAAAAGGTAAGTGCAGTAGCTGATTTTTACAACTGGTAAGTACAAGTGATTAGTGAAAAAGTGAATGAAGTGAATCTGTCAAAATCTGTCAATCTGTCCAAAAAACGAACCAGTTTAAGTTCATTCAACGTTCTGTTTGATGTTGGAATGAACCTCAAACTAGTTTCTTCGATTTGTGTCGTAGACAATCCACATCCAACTTACCAAATCGATAATTCAACTCCAAACCACCGAATTCCTGTCTTCTGACAGATTCCATCCCGACGTTCGTCGGGGGGGCAGTTTTCAACCAATTACAAGCATAATAACAGGCAAAAATTTGCCAAACCCATTCCCACCGCTCGAACTGTTCGACCATCCAATTTCATGCGGTTGAAGCTTCGACTCCATCGAGCCCGGGACACATTCTGAAAATCGGATCAAGACCGGACGTTGGACTCTCACTCCACCTGCTTCCTCGAAATGTGGTAATGGTTTTGCCTGACTGCATAAATATAAGATGATGAATTGATCCTTGGGCTCTTCAGCTACGGCAAGTGTGCAAGGTGAGAAAAGGGTTCTCGGACAAAGTTCGGATTTACAAGACCTTGTTGTAGAACAAGACACGTGATTTGCTTCCATTATGTGTGGCAAACGGGCGTTGAGTCTACCAAGAAAATGCAAAGTAGTGTCGAGCTCTTTCTTAGAATATTGATTCAGCAGCACTCATCTCCTCCCCAGCACGCACGCCCTAATCTAGTGCCGCACTTTCCGATTACTTACCCTAATTGAAATGGAAAATATTTTCCTACCGAATATCTTCGATTATGTTTGCTCATAAATTCCATAAACCTGTTTTTTCCTCCTCCTTAACGTTCCGTCACACATGGCTTCCTCCCTTCGGTGGCATTATCGTCACCCGATAGACCTAATCCCGATGGCGTTCAATGCTTCGCAAGAGCTGCCGCCAACATCGAAATCATCTTTCCGCGCGCTAGTGAAAGTCAGCGAGCACTTTTCTTTCCTACACTTACTTCCAGTTCCAGCAAATATTTACCCCCCCGACAACGACTGCCGTCGTGGTCGTAAATTGGCTAAAGATATTCGCCCAACTCGCTGCACCTCCGCGGCAAGCCGAAGGAAGATATTTTCCCTGAAGTTATGCCCGCGACCGTCATCGTCATCTGCGAGAAATCCACCAGCACTCTTTTGTCGTATTTGCCTTAGCGACGCGATATAAAAATAATCATATCATCGATTGTCAATACTAATAATTTCACTCTCCCAAGAGTTGGTTTTGAAGGGAATTTTCGTTTCATTTTTGTGGACATTCTTTTGCGATGACAAGAATTGTAATGGTGGATTTTTTCATCAAGAAATTCTGTTTATTTTTCAACAGTTCATTCTTCATTCTTCATTCTTCATTCTTCATTCTTCATTCTTCATTCTTCATTCTTCATTCTTCATTCTTCATTCTTCATTCTTCATTCTTCATTCTTCATTCTTCATTCTTCATTCTTCATTCTTCATTCTTCATTCTTCATTCTTCATTCTTCATTCTTCATTCTTCATTCTTCATTCTTCATTCTTCATTCTTCATTCTTCATTCTTCATTCTTCATTCTTCATTCTTCATTCTTCATTCTTCATTCTTCATTCTTCATTCTTCATTCTTCATTCAGTTCTTCATTCTTCATTCTTCATTCTTCATTCTTCATTCTTCATTCTTCATTCTTCATTCTTCATTCTTCATTCTTCATTCTTCATTCTTCATTCTTCATTCTTCATTCTTCATTCTTCATTCTTCATTCTTCATTCTTCATTCTTCATTCTTCATTCTTCATTCTTCATTCTTCATTCTTCATTCTTCATTCTTCATTCTTCATTCTTCATTCTTCATTCTTCATTCTTCATTCTTCATTCTTCATTCTTCATTCTTAATTTGTTAATTTGTTAATTTGTTAATTTGTTAATTTGTTAATTTGTTAATTTGTTAATTTGTTAATTTGTTAATTTGTTAATTTGTTAATTTGTTAATTTGTTAATTTGTTAATTTGTTAATTTGTTAATTTGTTAATTTGTTAATTTGTTAATTTGTTAATTTGTTAATTTGTTAATTTGTTAATTTGTTAATTTGTTAATTTGTTAATTTGTTAATTTGTTAATTTGTTAATTTGTTAATTTGTTAATTTGTTAATTTGTTAATTTGTTAATTTGTTAATTTGTTAATTTGTTAATTTGTTAATTTGTTAATTTGTTAATTTGTTAATTTGTTAATTTGTTAATTTGTTAATTTGTTAATTTGTTAATTTGTTAATTTGTTAATTTGTTAATTTGTTAATTTGTTAATTTGTTAATTTGTTAATTTGTTAATTTGTTAATTTGTTAATTTGTTAATTTGTTAATTTGTTAATTTGTTAATTTGTTAATTTGTTAATTTGTTAATTTGTTAATTTGTTAATTTGTTAATTTGTTAATTTGTTAATTTGTTAATTTGTTAATTTGTTAATTTGTTAATTTGTTAATTTGTTAATTTGTTAATTTGTTAATTTGTTAATTTGTTAATTTGTTAATTTGTTAATTTGTTAATTTGTTAATTTGTTAATTTGTTAATTTGTTAATTTGTTAATTTGTTAATTTGTTAATTTGTTAATTTGTTAATTTGTTAATTTGTTAATTTGTTAATTTGTTAATTTGTTAATTTGTTAATTTGTTAATTTGTTAATTTGTTAATTTGTTAATTTGTTAATTTGTTAATTTGTTAATTTGTTAATTTGTTAATTTGTTAATTTGTTAATTTGTTAATTTGTTAATTTGTTAATTTGTTAATTTGTTAATTTGTTAATTTGTTAATTTGTTAATTTGTTAATTTGTTAATTTGTTAATTTGTTAATTTGTTAATTTGTTAATTTGTTAATTTGTTAATTTGTTAATTTGTTAATTTGTTAATTTGTTAATTTGTTAATTTGTTAATTTGTTAATTTGTTAATTTGTTAATTTGTTAATTTGTTAATTTGTTAATTTGTTAATTTGTTAATTTGTTAATTTGTTAATTTGTTAATTTGTTAATTTGTTAATTTGTTAATTTGTTAATTTGTTAATTTGTTAATTTGTTAATTTGTTAATTTGTTAATTTGTTAATTTGTTAATTTGTTAATTTGTTAATTTGTTAATTTGTTAATTTGTTAATTTGTTAATTTGTTAATTTGTTAATTTGTTAATTTGTAAATTTGTTAATTTGTTAATTTGTTTATAAATTTATTTGTTTTCTTTAAATTTTAATTTTTTAATTTGTTAAAGTTTTTAAGAAATAGTTTTCGAAATTGTCAATTCCAGGGCATTTAACATGATGAACCCTCATCATTTGCAGAAATTGCGTAAGAAATAGTTTTCCACTCTTGCACTCTCAAGATCTTTCCGCAAGCCTCGAAGCAGGGACAAGAAATCACTGTTGAAATAATTTAAATTAAGGGTAATTTAATTATCTATTTTCAAGCATGAGCGATTTTTAGTGCCCTTGCGGATGGACCAACAACCCTTTTCCTTCCTCAATCCAGCTGAATCCCTCGGTTTTCGCGTCCGCGAAGGGAAAGGGGGAATTTTGGATAGTTTTCGGGAAAAGCAGTAAAATCTCTTTGTTCTTCCAAATGTTGATTTGTACTGGATGGTGGTGCGTTTCTTGGAGGCACTTTCTTGAGGAGATCTTCAGCAAAGATGCTTTTATATTTATCTGTGAACCCTTTCTGAGGGAGATTTCAGGCTCATCATAGCTGTGCGAATAATCCGAGATTTCTCGGAGGAAAAGATCTCGCTCAACTTCGCATGACTGATTTTTGAGATGTGCAAAAGACAGCACGCACTTTTCAGGGAGAAAGGACTAGAATTTCTTGTCATTAGATTTTTTTGTTAGCTGTTAAAGTTTCTAATTTTGATGTACATTTGTTTTAATGTTATCTTTTTTTCTGTTTCTAGTTCATTTTTCTGTTTTCATTTTAAATTTCAGCCATAAATATAATCCTCAACTATCGATTCTCCATTGTTGTCATAGCGGAAATGTTCAGGAAGTTCGATTCGCTTCCAAAATCCCAGGAAAATGCACCGTCCCCTATTCAAACGCAATTATTTACTGCTCAAGCAATGCTAGTAGTACAAACCTTCGTTTTCCACAGGTTTTCCCTCCTGTTTGTAGTAGAAGCCAATCTGAGCCCCTTTGAAAAAAAAAACATCGAATGCTGCAATCGTCCAAAATTGAAGGTAATAAATCATTTTTACACCGCGAACGCGAGTTTTTTTTTCTCCTCTCCCTCACCACACCGCTGATTTCCACCCTGAGAGAGTGATGCTGGAAAATGGTCCGGAAATCGATTCGCTGTGGAATCGGTTGTTTTTTCCAGAGTGGAGAAAAGTGTGGCCACGCGGGCGCGCGCTGCTGATGGATGTGAAATTGATGGATTGGGTTTTCTCTGCGAGGGGGTTGAGAGGTGGAAAATAACCCTTTTTCCACCCTAAACCATTCGCGCGGGAAGGAAAAACGCTGGAAAAGTTGATTGTTTTCTCATTTTGAAGATTGACTTGCAGATTTTTCTCTCGCTGGTTGAGTGGGACTCAGATGTGCTTTTTAAAAGATAATTTATGTTTTGAGGGGCATGAAAAAAACGAAATATTTAATTAAAAATGGTTGAATTTCAAAACAGTCACTTGGAATGATCTCTAGGCAAGAATCTCTACATAGTATACCATTTGACGCAGATTTGAATTGTTTTCTTTAAAAGGGACTTCCAACATTATTAAAACTTGCTAATACTATGCTACTATTTAGTAAATCTTAGATCATTTGATTAAGTATTCAAATTTACATTTTACTCTTAATTTTTGTGTTGAAAAGAATAAAATAACTCTGTGTTAATTAATTTAAAAAATCAAATAAAGCTAACCCAGTTCAAAAAACAAATAAAAAATTATCGGCCGATACGCTTTATGTTTCTTATGCGAATCAGTTGAAATGAAATTTATTGTAGAAATTATGTTTATTAAATTTGCTAAAACTTAGTAACAAATTTGTTTTTTTTTGTTCTGAGCCTGCAAAATTTGATTGGATCTAGCAGTGATTTCAAGATATAAGCAGTAAGATGGCTCGAGATGGTAGATTTTTCAGAACATTTTTTTTTGTTGCTTTTTGGCCCCTAAACAACTCCTCGAAGTTTGGGAGCGATATATTGCGTCTACAATTTGCGCATTGAATTTCAATTTTGTATGGGAATTAGTATGGAAAACCACTCTTTTTAACATTCTGTTTTGTATCATTTTTATTTTCCACAACATTTTTCAAACCTACACAATAGCGTTAAAATTGAGTAAATTGTCTACAACTTTTCCCAAGAATGTATTGTGCTATCTTGCTCCTGACAAAAGATACAGCGTCCTCAAAACTGGTCTAAAACGCAATTTCCGAGCAAAAAAACACGTTTTAGACCAGTTATAATGTATTGTTTTGTTATGTTTTTACTTAATATCAACTTTCTTAAATTTTGATTTAAAATTATATTAAGCCGTTTGAAATTTTAAGCCGTTTTTAAGTAGTGAATGTATTTTTTGACGAAATAATATGTTTTAAATGTAAAACTTATTTAAAAATCAATACTTTATGCTAAAACATGCATTTTATAAAAAAAAAACGAACAAAAAGCATAAAGGAGCTTTTTGGCATTATCAATTGTAAGTTGCAGCAAGTTTATTTGAAAAAGATGCAATTTCAAAACTCAAGTTTCCCAAAAAACACATGAATTACTAAAAATATACTAGACAATTTGGCTTATCTGAGGAAGACGGAGTTTCAGTGGAAAAATATTACATGAAAGAAAAATATTATGTTGGTCTGTTGATGAGATACGTAGGTTTGACTTGAGTTTAATTCTGCTTTGGTAAAGTTGCCATTTGAACACCCCTTTTTGTTAAAAAAAAGTCAAATTTGTGTTAAATGGACGCATTTTCAAAATCATTGCGGTGGAAATATTTGGCATTGCATTTGATCTACCTACCGAACACTATAAATTTATCTACGTTCAAAAGTTGCTACCTAGCCCGTTGTTTTTTGTTTACCTATCAAGCATATTTAATCGCCTGTAAAAACTAAATGTTTCATCAGTGTTCAAAGTCTGTTTCGTAAAGCAACGTGTTGTTGTTACTTGTGTTTTGTAGGAGAAGGCTTTCCAATTTAACGTGTAACCCTATTTTGATTTAAGTTGGCACCCCTGTTAACGGAAGAGCAACTGTCACTCTGAAAAATTCTACGAGCAAAACAACACGCAAAATATATTTGCTCTCACACCGTAAAGTATCGCGTTTTATTACGACTACAGGTTATGGGAACCAGCACGAAATGACCTCGGAAAAGTCGGATTATCCGATCTTCGACGGCAAGGACTTCGCGGACTGGAAGTTTCGCCTCGAACTGACCTTGGCGGAGCGGGAGTTGCTGGACCACGTTAGGAAGGAGCCTAAGGTGGAGCAACTGCTCCTGGACAACTGGGTGAAGGTCGACGTGAAGGCGAAAAATGTCATCGTGAAGTCGCTTGGCCGGGAGCACTCGCACATCGTGCGCTCAGAGAAGTCCGCGCACGGGATGCTGAAGGCCCTGTCGGAGGTTTTTGAGAAAAGTGGAGCTGTGCAGGAGCGGCACTTGCGGATGAAGTTGAACAAGATGAAGTGCGAAGAGGGGCAGCCACTGGATGTTCACTTTGCGGCCTTTGATTCGGTTGTGATGGATCTGCGTGCCGCTGGAGCTGCTATGACGGAGACGGAACAAGTAACACATCTGCTGATGTCGCTTCCTCGATCGTACGAGCACATCGTGACGGTGCTTTTGGCAATGGAAGAGCTCACATTGCGGAAGGCTAAGGCCAGGTTGCTGAACGAAGAGGTTCGGCGCTCAGAGATGAACGAGGAAGAACCCACGGGACGAGCAGCTTTTCTCGGAGCCCCCAAAAAGTTCACGGGAAAATGCTGGCGTTGCAACGAGCCAGGACACAGGGCCTTTGAATGCCCGAAGGCTAGCGGAGAGGAAGCAAGAAACACGGAGAAAAGAAGGCCGGGCCCGCAGAAACGGGCGTTCAACCTCAGCAAGAGGGAGGATGATCGCGGCCAGGAGGAGGATACGAGCCGAGCATTTGCTTTCGTCGCGGCGCGAGGGACTGAATCACTTGGCAGTTCCGGACACGCTCCGAGAGAGGTCTTGTGGATCATCGACTCGGGATGTACGGATCATATGACCAACGATGACAAGCTGTTTCTCGTCGAGCGTCGACTGTCCGCGGTGTACCCGGTGTCGCTCGCAGAGAAGGACAGGCCATTGAAGCGACAAAGATCGGGTTCATCGCTTCCACAAGTGTAGTCAACGGCCGAGAATATGACTGTCACATCTCGGATGTTCTTTTCGCACCTGGTTTGAGGCACAACCTCCTGTCCGTCAGCAGATTGGAGAAGGCTGGATTTGTTGCAGTTTTTCGTGAAGGTGGCGTTGAACTCTGGGCTGGAGATGTACTTTTTGCGGAAGGACAACGCAGGAACGATTTGTACGAGCTTAAGTTCACGGTCAAGGAGCGTCAGTCGAACGTAGCGGCCGCGGTGGACACGAACGCGCTCTGGCATCGACGACTTGGGCACATAGGCATGAGAAGTATAAACCATATGGTGAAGAAAGGTATGGTAACCGGCATTAAACCAAACATTACAGACACTCTGGGCGTATGCGAACCGTGTGTTATGGGCAAACACAGTCGAGCTACCTTTCACCGGTGTGAACGCAGAGCTTCCAGACCACTCGAGCTAGTGCATACGGACGTGTGCGGTCCGATAACTCCAACAACGTGGGACGGCAAGAGGTACTTCGTGACGTTTATTGATGATTACACTCACTTTACCATTGCCTATTTGATCAGCACGAAGGATGAGGTCTACGAATGCTTGAAGGAGTACTACTCGATGGTCTGTGCTGGATTTGGCTCGTCCGTGGCTCGAATGAGATGTGACAACGGTGGTGAATACATCTCCCGGCGATGTAAGGAGTTCTGCAAGGAGAAAGGAGTTGTTTTGGAGTATACAGCTGCTTATACACCGGAGCAAAATGGCAGAGCCGAACGAATGAATAGAACGCTAGTAGAGAAGGCAAGGTCGCTGATCTACGAAAGTCAACTGCCGAAGGAGATGTGGGGCGAAGCGATTATGACAGCATTGTACCTGACGAACCGCAGCTGCACAGTTGCGCTGGATGACCTAACCCCGACTGAGCTGTGGTACGGGAAAAAGCCAGATGTGTCGAACCTCAGAGTGTTTGGATGCCGTGCCTACGCCCTTTTGCCCAAGTGCAAGCGCCGCAAGATGGACGCCAAGAGCGAAAAGTTGATCATGGTCGGTTACTCTGGCAACGGGTACCGTCTCTGGAACCCAGAGGAAAGGAAGGTAAAGCTGTCCCGAGACGTCATTTTTGATGAAGCGGTTCTCCCGGGAAAAGAACGTGAGCCTGATCAAGATCCAGTGAGTGAGCAAATCGTTGGGGAACCGGTTCCAGAGGAGAATGCTGTTGAGCACGAGATGACAGATGACGAAGAGGCCGCTACGAGTGACGACGAACCTGAAGGTGCGTCTGAAACAGGTGCGTCTGAAACAGGTGCACCAGAAGCAGTTGAACGCGAAGCAGCCGCGCGCGAGGCGGACACGCGCGAGGCACACACGCGAGGAGCAGACGTACAAGAAGCAGACGCGCGAGAAGCAGAAGCGAGCGAGGCAGGACGTCGCAAGTCCGAACGCAACAAGAAGAGACCTGTTTGGCACAAGGACTACCAAATGGACTCCACGGCACTGTTGACTAACGGTATCGAAGATGTTCCAGAATCGTACAACTCCATCGAAGGAAGACGGGACGCAGCTGACTGGTACGCTGCAGTTCGTGATGAGCTTAACTCGCTGACAGAAAACCAAACGTGGGATGTTGTCGATCTGCCAAGAGGAGCCAAAGTGATTACGTCCAAGTGGGTGTTCAAGAAGAAAGTCGACAAGAACGGAGATTTAGAACGCTTGAAGGCACGGTTGGTGGCAAGAGGCTTCCAGCAAACCGCTGGTGTTGATTACCACGACACTTTTGCACCAGTGGCCAAGCTGTCAACGGTGCGTTTCCTGCTGGCAGTTGGGATACAGAGGAGTTTCGAGTTCTGGCATATGGACGTAACCACCGCATTCTTGTACGGTGAGCTCGACGAGACGATCTTCATGAAACCGCCACCTGGTCTGGACGTCGAAGCTGGTAAGGTTTGCGAACTGAAACGATCGTTGTACGGTTTGAAACAGTCACCGAAGTGCTGGAACAACAGACTCCACTCCTTCTTGAGCAGTTTGAACTTCGAGCGGTCTGATGCTGATTATTGCCTGTATGTCCGTATCGCCCACACTGAACGCTTGTACATTTTACTGTACGTTGACGACCTCCTCATTTGTGGCAACAACAGCAGTGAGATAGCGGTTTTGAAGCAACAACTTTCCGCCGAGTTCCGCATGAAAGATCTTGGCCAGCTGGAATATTTCATGGGAATGCGTATCAGGATCGACGATGCGGCTGGAACGGTAACTATTGATCAGACAGCGTTTGCCGAAAGAATCCTGGAAAGATTCGGCATGGAAGCGTGCAATGCAGTGGCGACCCCACTGGAGCCGGGAGTCAAGTTTGATTCAGCCGAGAGCTCAGATGAAGTTCGAACAAACTTTCGGCAGCTGATTGGAAGTTTGATGTATCTGATGCTCGGAACCAGACCAGACTTGTGCTTCGCGATCAATCTGTTTAGTCGCTACCAGGACAAAGCAACGTGTGAACACTGGAACTGCGTGAAACGAGTGCTACGGTACATCAAAGGGACGACCGGAATGCATCTGATGTACACACGGAAGGACGAAGCAACCCCCCTGGTTGGATACGTGGATTCCGACTGGGCGAACGATCCAGATGACCGTAGATCAACGAGTGGCTACTTGTTCGAAGTTTACGGCAACTTGATATCCTGGACAACCAAGAAACAAGGCCTGGTGACCTTGTCGACTGCAGAAGCGGAGTATGTGGCAGCGTCGCAAGCTGTCTGTGAAGCAATCTGGTTTAAGAAGCTGTTCCAGGACGTTGGATATCCAGTTGATCATCCCATCCCGGTCTACGAAGACAATCAAGCTTGTATTTTCATCTCGAAGAACCCGGAATCAAAGCGGACGAAGCATGTGGAGGTTAAATATCACTACGTGCGAGAAAAGGTTTGGCGGAAGGAGGTTGAACTGCGGTACATCTCGACGAAGGAACAGAAGGCGGATATCCTTACGAAGCCCTTGGCCCGTGTGGCTTTCGAGAAGATGCGGTTGGAGCTGGGTTTGGAAAGAGGAGGAGTGTAGGAGAAGGCTTTCCAATTTAACGTGTAACCCTATTTTGATTTAAGTTGGCACCCCTGTTAACGGAAGAGCAACTGTCACTCTGAAAAATTCTACGAGCAAAACAACACGCAAAATATATTTGCTCTCACACCGTAAAGTATCGCGTTTTATTACGACTACATGTTTTAGTGTTTTCAAATTACTGTAAACTCTTTTTCTTCTTTTAAAGATTCCGAAAATAATCTACTTATAATTGTCTATAAAATGATTTGTTGCTTTTTCTCCATCAATTTTCTTCTTCACTGAATTTAAATTAAAATTCACTTTGTTTTGGATAGTCTTTTTTTAAAGAGTTTGCTTTACTTAAAAAATCATCTGTCCGTGATAGAAAATAACGACAAACAATCTTTGAAAACATACAGTTTTTGCACATTGCTCATTCGCACGCATATTTTTTAAGTTTGCAATTTAAATAAATGTTGAAAGTACACTTAGAACTGTTACAATGTATAAAAATAGTTTATATTGTTAACGTATCTATCACGCACTGATTCCGAACTGATCAGTTTTTGATCGATGATTTGACGCCAGACGATGTTGTGATCTTTCTGCGATGATTAATTAGAGTTGCTGGTAGTTAACTAAATGGCTGACCTGCTGCATGATCCTCTGCCATTGTGCATGGTCCAAGGCTGCCTCTGGATTTTATACATTGTTCACTTGGTACGATCACCGACGGTTGTAGCAACACAAACATCTCAAATGCACCTAATGGTCAAAAATTTTCTCACGAGGCGCGATTTCCAACTCAGATTTCCATTTCCGCCGAACGACGATGAAGAAAGCATACAATGTTTCTTTAGAATGCACTAATTGTTTAAATGTGTTCTAAATTGTTCATTTGTTCAACACATCTTCATTCCCTCAACAACAATGATTGTTGCCTAAACAGCCGTTGTCTAAGTTTTTTTTTTAGATTTTGCACTAAATTTTCTTCGCGACTTTTAAAATCGGCGGTTTTAAATTCATCTGTTGCTCTTTTTACTAAATTGTAACAGCCAGTTATATTGTTCCCAATAAGTGTTATCTGAGCTAACTCAGCAGATAATTGATTTACCGATTTATGAGGTAGAATGCTATTAGATTATCATTGCGTCTACTGATTTCTCTAGACCAGCAAGTGCCATGTCTTCTATTTGAAAATTATGCAACGAGTTTATTAGAATTTCAAGCTGATTGCTCTCGATTGGAGAATGTGCTAATTCAGCTGAAGATACACTATCAGCTAGCAGTTTCCGATTTTCCGGCGGCGGTAACCTCTTCTCCGATGTTGTCGCGTCGATGAATCGGGGACGTTCAGGACTGCACAACTCAACCAATCAAGATGATTCTGCTTTCCAGTGATTTGTTAGGATGTCTAGATGATTCTTAGCATTCTGTTGGCACTGTTGGAAAACGTAATGAAGTGACGTCGACCGGCTGCGCCAATTATAAGAAAAACTTGTCTTTTTCTTAGTTTATTCAATGAGCCGTGTTCACTCAGCTTAAGCGGTAGTTACAGACTCAATTCTTATTTTTAACTTATGCTAGCTAGCTAGTGGGAAGGATTTTAGGTAGACAAATCCTTCCTTATGTATTATATCTCGGGCAGACGGTAATAACAAAATAAAAAAATGTTTCAATAACAAATCCTGTTAAAATAACAAAAAGTGTTATTATTTTATCCTAAACTTCAACTTCAAGAAGAAAAAATAATAACAGTTTCTGATAAAATAACAAGATTTGGTATTGAAGTGATATTATGCTGAAAATCTTTAATAACACGCTAAAAAGAGGAATTGTATAACATTTCAAAAACTCTCCTAATAACAAAATTTGTTATTCGTTCGGTAAACTGATTGTGAAATAAAATTACGCTAAATCGCACAAATGGAAAACTATCTAAGTGTCCATAACACAATCTGTTATTATTTTTTCTTTTGTTAAATATGTTTAAATCTTTGGGATAATTTTGTCTAATTTCGTCGGGGTCATAATTTTGGCCATGAAATGGGGTCCTTAAGCTAAAATTATTCTAAAAAGTTAAAATTTTGGAAGTTGATTTTTTTAATTATTTGATATATCCCCTAAGGGACTTTGCTTAAGTTGGCTAGAACTATGGGATGATTTTGACCAATTTCGTCGGGGTCATTATTTTGGCGATAAAATGGGGTCCTTAAGCTAAAATTATTCTTAAAAGTTGAAATTTTGAAAGTTGATTTTTTTAATTGTTTGATATACCCCCTAAGGGATCTTACTAAAATTGGCTAGAACTATGAAATAATTTTGACCAATTTCATCGGGGTCATTTATTTCACCATGAAATGGGGTTTCAAGCTAAAATAATCCGATAAAATTAACTTTGAGAGTTCATTTTTTTTTAAGTTTGTTATATTCCCAAACGGAATTGATTTATATATTGAGAATTTTTGAAATGTGAATAACAAAAACTGTTATTATTTTCACAGAGCCAGGAAGTCGGAGCTGACGTTGAAGTTCGAGCTGGAGTAAGACCTCGGAGACTGCATCGGATTCAGCAAATTTTAAGCAAGTTTTACTTGGAGTCGGAATCTGTGAAGTCGGGTATTTTTGGAGAGCTGAAGTCGTCGTTGACGTCATATCCTGCATCCAGAGTCGGAGTTGTCTTCAAAGTATGGATTCAAAGTCGCTTGAAGGACCCCGACTCTGCAGCCCAGACTAGTACAGAAGAGTTATGGCAACTGCAGGTTTATTTGCAAATGGCAAATAAACCAAAACAATAGCTTGTTTTGTTATGAAGACAAACCAAATCAATAACAATTTTTGTTATTATGCTGCTCCACTTCTCCGCACAAAATAACAAATCTTGTTATTCCTTTATGATTCCTTCTGTGTTATTGGTTTGTTATTGCAATAACAACATAATAACAGTTTAAGTTATTCTTCAAGCAAATCTTTGTTATTGATTTTTGTTATTTTAACAACTAATCCGATCATCCCAACAACATATTTCGATCTTCTCACAATATCAAAAACTGACCTTCCCAAGTTATTTCCGTCTGCTCGGGATATAGAACACCAACGTTGTGGGTCTAGTTTTATCGCAGTTTTCCTGTTGTCCTAGCCTGGTTGGCTTAAATCAACAAGCCTGGGCATGTTGGGAAAGAGAAACAGAGAGTCCGATAATGATCATGTTATCGGACTTGCTTCGGAACATAATTCATTGACGATCAGTTTAAATATAAGTACTTTAGTCTTACGCAATTTTAACATGGAGGATTATTGACTTATTTTTAGAGTTTGACTGCCTTTAGCCGGAATTTATCCGTCCAGGATTTGCTGCCTTGTCTTTTATTAATGAAAAATTTATTTCAAACATTTTTTAAGAGTCATTTGTTTCAATGATTCAAATAATTTAATTTGTTAAATTTAATAATAAAAATAACTTTTAACTTAGCACAACTTTGTCGTACTTGAAATAGCTCATAAGTTGCTGCCTGCCTTTGATACCTGACGCCAACATTGTAGTAATGCTGCTTGCATTGTGTAAAGTCCATGGCTCCGTTGATTTTTCTACAAATCTATTTACAGTTGTCTAAAGCAAAATGAATTCGTAGTTCTTGGTAGATTCGAGATTACTTCATATTTAGTTATTTTTTGTTCTGAGGCACTTTTCCCTTGTCTGCTCTTCAGGTTCGGACACACTTGATTGCAGTTGACTGTTTAATTTATTTGGTCAAACAAAAATGTTTAAAATTGTATGACACAATCTCACCACCCAGACTCAATGTCATCCTTGATGACGGTATCAATAACTTTAAATGATTTTTTTTATTTCAGAACTACGAAATTCAAATTTGTAAAAAAAACGCAGCATCTCACTTTTCCACCATTACACGAGCAAAAATAAATATTTTCCTTCAAAACAAAAAATCCAAAATTAATTCCCCTCCAATCCGATATCAGTCGGGGCAATCTGTTGCACCACATAGATCATTAAATTACCGGATGTGAGGGGGAGGGAGGGTGGGGTGGACAAAATATCACCACTTTCGAAACCTTCTCCTCTCCTCCCCCCAAAACAGCTCGGAAATCATAAAGTCGCAGCAAGAAGCATTAAAAAATCAGGCCCCCAAACGAGAAGACGACGAAGCAATATGTTGCACATCACGGCCCTGGAGAATGTGTGTGTGTGTACGCGTGTTCCGGAGGAGTGAGCTGCTGCTGCTTACTTGCGATTTTTTGTGTGTTAATTTATGAACCCACGGAAAATTATGAGCCCGCAGGACTGCTCCGAAAGGTGGCTGCTCCTTTTAAGGCAACGCAAGTCGCAAATGGAAATTTACGACCGTCACTTATGGTGTGTGTGTTCGTGTGTTGTGCAGCTGTTAAGTGCTAATTTAAAAAAAAGGAAAAAATCAGCTTGAATTATAACATTGTTCAAAAGCAGATATAAGACACCCGAAATTAAAAGAAGTTATTAAAATTCTGATATCCTTTACAAATTTAGTTTATCTAGATTAGGGTAACATAATTGGCATTTGTTTAAGTGTCGTTTATTATAGCATAAGATTATATTTTTATCACTTGTTTTAGAAACAGTCCATTTTAAAATTGTAAATAATAAAAAAACCAAGTTCAAATTTAAATGCACTTTTTTCCCTCTAATTGATGATTGAAATATGTATCTCTCTGCGGCTTCTTTCCACATGGGCGTAAATGAATTAAAAATTTCAAACATAATTTTCATGATTTTTTACAGTTTGCTGGTGTCAACAATTTGCAAAATATCCAAGTATTTATACAGCAATTTCCCACGAAAAAAAAAACATAAATGCTCAGATCGGGCTCAAAATTGGACTAGAGATTCTCTGGCCGAAATAAAAAAAAATACTTTCAGCGTGACGCCCCGTTAGAGCGGTCTTTAAAATAGCCATTTTTATCGATTTTTACAAAAACACATTGTTTAAAAAAAATCATTGTTTGTGCAAGACGTAATTTATGAACGTCCCATATGTGTTTACATTCGGCAAGACAAGGTAGTCTAAGTTCTATTGTAACTGCTCAATAAAAAGTACTCTGCCTCTTCGCGCGCTGACCACCGTCCGAGACGGTTGGCTCAGCAGTCTTAGCAAATCGATTGTTTTATTCAATTACGAAAAATTCTACGCGCCTGGACAACAACAATAACACAACGTAGGGAATTCTGAGTCGGCCCCTTGGCCGAACAATCATCGATAGCTTTAATGTCGGATGTGTATTACACACATTAAATTTCTTTTAAATGTTGAAAATTTGAGTATTTTCGAAAAAACACGCTTTTTGTGAAATTTGTAGTTTCTTCAAAAAAAAAAAAAAAACATATCAAGTGAAAAAGCTTACACAATTATGTTTCGTTTGATACCCATATTGCAAATTATGAAAATATGAGTACTTTCGTAAATAACGTCATGATTCGAATTCCTGGACGCTTCGAAACCCGGATACCTCATCTTGTTTTATCAATTATTTGGATATAAATTCGCATTATAAATTTCTAAACTGAGTTGTCTGAATAATTCTAACATCAAGTTTCATTCAAAATTTGTTTGAATGCTGTATTTATTGTCAAAGCAATTAAATAAAATAAAATTATAAGTTTACCAAAAATGCGAAACATTTCACTGAAATATTTCATAGGCGTCCGATGCACCGGGAAGGCAAAGTGGAAATTTATGGTTTTGATTTCCTTAAATTCTAGCAAATTTTTATATGAAATATCGATTGTTTTGATGTTAACAGCTTATTTGAGACCTAAAGAATGCCATTCACTAAAATTTCAGTCCAAATTTGTGCGATTCATTAGCAAAATTAGGCAGCGAATGACAAACATGTTAAAGCTGCCTGAAATAAATTAACCACCACCATTAGCAAAATCGAGTGTCCGGAATTCGAAGCAAAAGTGTCCGGATTTCGAATCAGTGTCCGGGATTCGAAACACAACAATTCATTTTAACCTTCCCTTGGCATTAAAAAAAATCACACATAAGGTATTGGGGTCCTTTTCGACCCCAAACTTTAAAAAATCCAGTTTTTTGACCGATTCCGGTTCTTTTGGTCACAAATGAAAGCTTAGAACTTTTCCTTTTCGAAACCGTCCTGGAAAACCGGATTTGGTCACTTTTGCCACCGGGAATCGGCTACAACCGAATAAAGGCCTTTTTGAGACCCCAACTTTGACGACCTGTATCTCCGGCAAATTTCAACCAATCTGGATGCTCCGGGTTGCATTCGACAGGTGTATACCTGAACTTTGACCACAAATATTTATATCAGGGCCAGGTGACCTACCGGTTCCGGCAATCCGGAACATTCGAAAAGTTCATATTTTACTGTTTTTCACGTATATGTGATACCAATACTCCCATGATAGTTGAAATTGATCAATAAAACTTACTAAAAACACAATACACGATTGCCAGAACCACTCTGGAGTGTTAGTGGCCACTTCCGGGTAACCTGGAACCGGTTCCCGGGTACCCGATGAACGGCCAACTTGACTTTTTTGTTGAATACCCATTATGTTGCATAGCAAACTTCATGAAATTGAAAGATATGTCCATCTTTGGTAATACCGTTAATCGCTGAGCCACCTGGCCAATCTGGAACCGGTTACCGGTGGCGTCTTGAGGACACTTCCGGAATTTGAGAGAAACTCTATCATCCGACGTATCAAACTTCATGAAATTGAAAGATATGTCAATCTACGGTCATGCCGTTGTTCGCTGACCCATCCTGGCCAATCTGGAACCTGTTACCGGTGGCGCCTTGAGGACACTCCCGGAATATGAGAGAAACCCTATCATCCGACATATCAAACTTCATGAAATTGGAAGATATGTGAATCTACGGTCATGCCATTGTTTGCTGAGTCATCCTGGCCAATCTGGAACCGGTTACCGGTGGCGCCTTGAGGACACTTCCGGAATATGAGAGAACCCCTATCATTCGACAGATCAAACTTTATGAAATTGAAAGATATGTCAATATACGGTCATGCCGTTGTTCGCTGACCCATTGTGGCCAATCTGGAACCGGTTACCGGTGGCCCCTTGGGGACACTTCTGATGAAAAAATGTTAGAAAATACATATTTTGCATGCATTCTCTTAAAGCTGACTAATTATACTACATCCTGATGATATTTCTACATTTCCAACTTATGACATAATTTTATGCCAGCTATATTAAAAATGATATGCTACTAAGCGTCCGGATATCGAATCATGTTAACATTAAGTTGATTAATAAACTGTCACTGAATCCGTTTTGTAAATGCCGGCTCCGATACTCCTAACGGGTGGTTTCCCTCAGGTACAGGGAAAGATTTGCCATAAAACTAGAGCAGTAACGTTGTTCGTCGAACAAAATTTGCTCAAAATAACCTCCAAAGCCCATAAAAAATAACTCTGAAGGGTTATCTGAATGTGCGCAAACAATGAAAATGAATCCAGAAATTTAATCAGTTACCCTTTACATCTCACAAAATTCAAAATTTTAGCATCCTGAGTCTGAATTCTACATAATATAAGAACATCGTTCAAGAGGCAAGAACGAACAATGTAATGGGAAGCCTGTCAAAAATTGGTCATCGCTGTAAAAACAAAAACCGAAGGCACATTTTTCGGTCCCCAGAACAAAAGATCCGAACGCTTTGGCGGCCCGGCTAAACGATGACGAATGCTTCAATTGGGGATTCGAGCAGGAAATTCGCAACAGCGCAAAAAATAGAGTCATTCCCCGAAGGTTTTGGACGTGGAAAATTTAATTAACGCCGAGTCGGCAAACGGAACAACGCGGCTCAAGAAAACAATGGATTTGCAACAACTTCGTTTGGTGCTCGTTGGTTTTTTCTCTCCTGAACGTGGTTAACGTATGAATTTTTAAATTTACAATTAGCTGACTTTTTGGTGGGCCGCGCAGAAACGCGCAAACATGGTGCCAATTAATTTCGCGGACGATGAATGGGTTTGGAGTTGAGTTTGAGAAGGGTTTTTTTTTTGCTGGAAAGTTTTATTTCATTTGGTAAACAATTCAATTTCAACTAGCAATGAACCTATAATTACTGTTCAAAACCCATTCGAGGACATCATTTTTGGATATATTGATAAGAATTAAAACTTTTTATGCGTTAGGTTTTTTGTTGATGTCTCTAAAATTACGCAACAGTTTAAATGCAATTTGTAGGTTTTGTTTGGATCTAACGTCATGATTCGAAATCCGGACACTTAGTATCATATTATTTTTGTTATAGCTGGCAAAAAATCAGGTAATAAGTTGGAAATGTAGAAATATCATCAGGATTTAGTATAAATAGTCAGTTTTAAGAGAATGCATGCAAAATATGTCTTTTCTAACAATTTTTCATCAGAATTTTAAAATTAAAATGACTTGTTATGCTTCGAATCCCGGACACTGATAAAAGCTGATTCGAAATCCGGACACTTTTGCTTCGAATTCCGGACACTCGATTTTGCTTATGAATCGCACAAATTTGGACTGAAATGTTAGTGAATGGCATTCTTTAGGTCTCAAATAAGCTGTTAACATCAAAACAATCGATAGTTTATATGAAAAATGGCTAGAATTTAAGAAAATCAAAAACATAAATTTCTGCTTTGCCTTCCCGGTGCTTCGGACGCCTATGAAATATTTCCGTTGAAATATTTCGCATTTTTTGTAAACTTATAATTTTATTTTATTTAATTGTTTTGGCATTAACTACAGCGTTCAAACAAACTTTAAATGAAAGATGATGTAATAATTCATCAAATAACACAGTTTTGACATTCATAATGCTAACTTATATCCAAATAATTGATAAAACAAGTTGAAGTGTCCGGGTTTCGAAGCGTCCGGGAATTCGAATCATGACGTTACAAAAAGCTTCTTGAAGCCTGCAAAAATATTCTATGGTTTAAAAGAAATACACGAAACAAAATGCGCTTTAAAAGAGGTACAGTATGTAAAAAAAGTATTTACACCCCTTGGACACTATGCACATATTGTGATGAAACATCTAAACAATTTAATGTTGACAGAAACCTAGTACTACGTTTTGTTCAGAAACTCATGCCAGACATTTTGCTACAAAAAACTCATGAAAAGATGATTTCTATAAAAAGTCATATAACAAATACTATTACGAAACTAAAAAAGGTGCAAAAAAAGTTTGTACACCTTTCGAAAAATTAACATAAATAATGTTATTTGTTGACAAATCACCATAAATCCAGTCTCCCAACTTCAAATAGGCATCCTTGACTGATTAAAAATAATTTGATTGAATATAAAGTTTACTAACTACTTAGTATAAAAGTTTATATAACTCTGGAAATTCTATATAAAACTTATCTAAACATAATTTTGCAAACTTTTAATTCAACTAAATGTCAATATATTACCATAGAATTGCTAAATAAACATTTTGGAGTGGGTATAACACCGTTTTGGGGGTGTATTTGAGCACTATCAAGGGGTGTAAATACTTTTTTTACATACTGTATATAATCTGACATGGATGTTAATATGGATGTAAATATTAATGGAAAAAAACTCAAAATAAATTGAAAAAAAATACAATACTAAAATAACTGATTAATTTTGTTTTTAACATTCGTCTACATAGTTGAATCAAGTCGGTGCAAGATTCCTCAGTTTAAAAAAGTATAGAAAAAATACGTAAGAGATTATGAGATGACAAATTTTTATATTTATATACAACAATTCCCCACGAAAACAACATGATTCGAAAAAAGTTCTCCGATCGGGCTCAAAATTTGTCAGGGGGATCCTTGGCCGAAATAATTAGACCAGTATTTTTTTGTTTGGCCATTAGTTAGGGTGGTCCGAAAAACATTTTCGTCGATTTGCTCAAAAATCACTTTTTTCAAAAAATCATATCTCCGCGCCATTTCATCCGATTTTGGCTGTGTTAGACGCAAAAGAAAGGTGATTAGTTTGGCTATTTGGGAAAAATAAAAAGAAGTTTCTAAAATCTAGCTTAACATTTGGAAATGTCGTAAGAAAACTAAAAATGCTGTTTTGAAGGCCTCAGGACCAAAAAGCCTATGTCTGGAAATAATTTTACCTGATTCCTCGGAAATTTTTACATACTATATCAAAAAATTGTGAAGTTATGTTTTAAATACTTTGAGATACGATTAATTGAAAATAAAAACTGGGTTTTTCGACACGCCACGCGCAATAATGGGAAAATGATGAAAACGGGAAAAAATCGTCTTTTTTCACTAAAACAGCAATAACTTGAAATTTTCAGCGATGACCTAAACAAGTTGCGTATTTAAATTACGAAAACTTTGGTACCCTAACATGTATAAGTGTATCGTTGAAATTATATAAAGCTCAGTATAAGAATTTTGAACACAGCTCTTTGTTGAAAAATAATTTGGCATTATAATCATTTACTCAAACTGCAATCAACTAGGGGAAATATACCCATTTTAATCACACTAAGCCGTTCGACCAATTCTCATCACTTTTGCCGTTTCTGCTATTAAATCAACATTTTCAGATGTTTCAACAATGGAGAGTTGCTTGCTCACTTTTATTTGAGCTATTTATTACTTTGGAACAGTCAAAAACACTTTATATAAGTTGTAATTCATGATCAAAGTGCTGATAGGCTGATAATAGAAATAGGCTGATAAAGGGTATAGTTCCCCTATTTTCCTCTGTTTTTGCTGCATATAAAACACATTTCAAAATTATTCCAGTTGAGTAATTCTTTACCAAAACCGGAAATGGATTTTATTTGTATTTTTTTATTTGGCTCAAACTTTGTGGGGGCCTTCCCTATGACCAAATAAGCTATTTAGCGTCATTGGTTCACCCATACAAGTCTCCATACCATTTTGGCTGCTGTCCATACAAAAATGGTATGTAAATATTCAAACAGCTGTAACTTTTGACTGAATTTTCTGATCAATGAAAAAAAGTTGATTAAAAAATCTGCAATTTTTTTTCTTTGTGCCTATTTTTTTCTCAACAATAGCTACAACTTTGCCGAAGACACCAAAAGGCAAAGTTGTAGCTATTGTTGAGAAAAAAATAGGCACAAAGAAAAAAAATTGCAGATTTTTTAATCAACTTTTTTTCACTAAAACTCAATTTCTCAAAATACGTATTTTTTTGCTTTTCGAATTTTATTATATATGTTTTAGGGGACAAAAATCCGCAACTTTTGAGCCATAGAGAAACATGGTCAAAAATCTGCCGCCGAGTTATGATTTTTTGAAAAAAATAGTGATTTTTGGGTAAAATAGAAGTTTCATGCAAAAACAAATTTGAAGTTGTTTTTTAATGCAAAATTGAATTTGCAATCGGAAAGTACTTGACATTTTTTTGATAAGGCCGATGCAAATATTTAAAAAAGTTTTTGTCCCTCGGCCCTGGCCGAGGTCAAGGGGGGGGGCAAAAAAATAAAAAAAATATAAAAATTTAAATAACAAGCCATAATCTTCACATTTAAATGAAAAAAGTGTTTTAAAATGCATTTTACACTAGTTCAGTTGTTTTGCAATCATTACACCCAAAGTTAAAGAACGAGGGGATAGTCCTCACGTAAAGAAACGTGAGGAAAGTGCTATATTGCGAGAGTATAGTCCTCTCGCGTGTTCATTCGTTCATTGGAACAGTTCATCCTATGAGTGGCTTATATGGACAAACGACCGCCACTTAGTCACCGAACCATGGTGGCCCATACGGCAAAGGCACGGTTCAATAAGCCGAAGGTCTTGGGTTCGAGTCTCGGTAACGGTACTTTTTTTTTGGTTAGATGAACTTTTTTGGAAAATGAACCATGAGTAAAGTACTCTCGGTAATTTCGGGATTTATCCTCTCCGTCCGCACACAGTACCATTTTACTACCGAATCGTGCTCTTTATCCTCTCGTATGCCGATGCCCAGTTCTGGGTGTAGTTTTCAAAAAATCTAAGATCTGACAAAAACAAAAATTGTATTGAAAAAAAAGATTTTGCATCGAAAATTTTCAAAAAATCTTTAGATTTTTTAATAAACCCAAACATGCTAAAAATGATTTTAAACGCAGGAGAATGTATTTTAATTTGATTTCAGCTGGTTGCACTTGAATTTTCATTGAAATTTTGAAGTTTATTGCAAATTTTTTTTTTGCCCCCTGATTTTTCGGGCCAATTTTGAAGGGGGGGGGGGATGACAAAAACTTTTAAAAATATTTGTATCAGCCTTAAGGGCTCTGTTTTTCATTTTTTTTAAAGTTCAGAAAATTTGCTATAAAATTGTCTAAGAAACAAAAAAACTTTTCAAATTTTTTTTTTAGAAATAGTCACTCATGATCACTATTTTTAAAAATCTAAAAATTGCAAACATTTCGCTAAAATAAAACTTTCGGAGGATATATCTTGAAAACAGAGTCCTTTATCAAAAAATTTGTAAAGTACTTTTCCATTGCAAATTCAATTTTGCATTAAAACATAACATCAAATTTGTTTTTGCATGAAACTTTGATTTTTTTTTCCAAAAATCACTATTTTTTCAAAAATTCATAACTCGCCGGCAGATTTTTGACCATGTTTCTCTATGGCTCAAAAGTTGCGGATTTTTGTCCCCTAAAACATATCAAAAAATCTCGAAAATCAAAAAATTTGTATTTTGGGAAATTGAGTTTTAGTGAAAAAAAATTTGATAAAAAAATCTGCAAATTTCTTTTCCGTGTACCTATTCTTTTCTCAAAAGTCCTCAACAATACCTACAACTTTGCCGAAGACACCAAATTGATCAGAAAATTCAGTCAAAAGTTACAGCTGTCCGAAAAATCAAAAATAACAGCTAGTCCGAAAAATACCTATAAAAACCAGTTTTGACGCTCCTACATTGTGAATCGAAAAAAGAATTCTCGTCTCCGACCACACGGCTACAAATCAGAAATACAAAAATTGTGGGGTTTACGAGCGGTTTTCCAATGATATGCAATGATGGAAGCAAGGGTCCTGATTTTCGGTTCAAAGATCAGAAATCACTCACTCATCGCCGAATGAATCTTTGCCGACTGGAGATCGCAACCATTCGCGAGCAAACACGACACTCTGGCTGCCAGTGACTTGCCCAATCGCTTCTTCCAGCGACACAAATACTTCGTGAATTTATTTTTGCCTGCTCAGTCCGTCGACCCGAGTCACACACGAATACGTTTAGAGAGAAGAGAATCTAAAAATATACCAGCTCGGCGCTTTTTTGCCCTGCACTACCACAGTTTGCCGTAAATTTGAATTTGGCAGGTTGGAATTTGCTTTTAAATGTGTCTTTGGTGTTGTGTTATCAACAAAATTGCAAAACATTTCTGATTACATTGATTTTCAGCAGTTTGATAAATGAACAAAACAAAGCCGATCGATTGAAATGATAATGATAATCTTTTAAGGTCCTTAAGATACAAGTCGGTTACTAACCAAACCGTCTCAGTTGAAACATACTGTGGCCAAGTCCTGCCAAGATGGGGGTACTAATACATACATACATACATACAAAACAAAGCCGATCTCAAACTATTTTGACTCAGCGACTGAGCGACATAACGCAATCGGTCTCCCTGAACCGTTCGCTGTACTACCCGAATGAAGTGAGAGCGAGAGGAAAAAGAGAGTATTCAATAGCTAACGGAAGTGACAAACGGTTGGAAACGGTCGGAGCAGTTTTTCTTCGCGTTAAATTTGAGGTCGCGAGTGAATTAGTCTTTTTGAAGCAATCAGGACCTTTGGATGGAAGACACAAAATTCAAACAGCGAATACGAATACATTTTGCAAAATAAAAGCAAAGCAATCCACTTTAACGACCCCCGGGTCTTTTGTGGTCTCTGTTGCAAGTTTCTGCTCATTTCTAGGCGTTCGAAGATTATGTGTCACCCAAAACCTCTTTTACGCAAATGGACCAATGTTTTACTTCCCCATCCGATAGAAAACCAGGAGGATAAGACGGGAATCGAACCCGCGCCCCATAGCAACTTAGGGATCGGCAGCCGAAGCCGCTAACCACCGCGCCACGAGGCCCTCCTTTTTGCAAATGGGTCACGCTAATTGTATAACAAATAAGTACATAAATGATGTATTGAATTTTCTTCAGATAATGAATTAATAGAGCTTTTTAAGGCTGTAGTTCCAGATCTAGATAATGTAATTAGTGAAAACACGTATTGCCGTTTGTACCATTTATAAATAATTATACCTATAAAATTCAACACTGTTCTTATTTCTAAAACAAAATTACAAACCAAATTTGGATACAGTGATTCTCATTTTGATCCTTAGAAACTTCATAAATTTATTCCCTATCCTTTCTGCAATGTCCAGCTAAGTCTATGCTGAAAAAGCTATAAATTTACCTCTTCCCTTTGAAATATTTCCCATTTTCCTGCAACCCAAGAAGACGATTCGACTTTCTCAAAAACAAGATTAAAATATTTGTCCCTTTTATGTCCCTCTTCAACCCCCACCCACCCTCGAAAGACTCAAGACGACCCCCACATGCACGCATGTCTGGAAGCGCACTCTTTATCAGAAAAATTAAAGTAATTAGTTTCAAGATGTTTACGTTCACCGCAACAGGCCCCCCTTTGCACATATTCGGTATCAAATTTGTAGTGCTCGGAACCGTTGAAAGTTTTCGAAGACTGTCATCTTCTTGCAATGGCAAAACTTCCCCACCGCAACCTTTTGAAAAGACGGAAGAACCTGAGACGCACCCGGAAAGATCTTGCTTGTTTGATCAAATTCATCAAAATTTTAAGATTACCCCCCAACCGTACTTCGGGAGTCAAAACGGTCTTGGACATCTTGGACAGGAAGTGCTCGAAGGGAACCCAAATAGATTGGTTTGTCAATAACTAATTGACCTCTCTCTACTCTCGGCAAACGGGTGAGTTTTGAAGCCAATATCCCGAACCAGCCCAAGTATTTCTCAATTTATTAATATTTACTTTGATACTGGAACCGTCTGTCAATGTCTGACGCTTCAAGGTGGTTGACAGGTCCACCTGAAAGCGGGATGTGATGTGGACTCTTCCCGAACTGGCCAGCCGGAACGATATGTGTGAAATTGAACTTTGAACTTAGAATTTGATATGAGAGCTCAAACAGGTACTGAAAGGAGAAGTTTTTGATTGCTGTAAGTTTTCGGTTTATTGAAATGATTTGCAACATTGAAAACATAGGAGTTTGAGATGATTTATTGGGTTTGGTAAACTTTGTATTCTTATTTTGTTTATTTGATAAATCAAAATTAAAATATCAGTTCCAAAAAGTCCAAACACCAAACCCTTGAATCCATAATCAGCCCATAAAAAAGTAACTCCCGCGCACAAATCCCTCTACACTCTTAAAAAGAAAAGCCCGGAATGAATGACTTTTGATTCGCCACCGACTTTGTTAGTCACTGCTAATGTCATTTTTATGTACACACTTAACACTCTTTTGTTTTCGGCTGATTTCTGCCACCCTCCCAAAAACCCAAAACTCCCGAATCCCAGCACCGACCCGTGGAAAACCATCCCCACCACCGTCGCACATTTTCCGCCTTAACGCACGTGCAATTCGTCGCGTGAAAATAAAGAGGGCGCCTTCGCCACACTTGTGGAAACACTCGGGCAAGTACCCACTTTTTCGCACATTAAACTGGGAACCGGGTTGGATGTGGGGCCTAACCTTTTGGCTTTCGAGTTGGTCGGCTTTTGCATATTTTGTTTACTGTCAGAGACAATTGGATACAACATGCACAGAATTTGGTAAACACCTTCCCAAAAAACATTCCACATCAGAGAGAACCATCTCAACTATTTATATGTTAATTTCGGCCTTGTACTACTTTTAATCAAAAAAATTATAAATTTTCTTTTGACATCTTCATTT